>NC_034593.1:104302407-104327431 GCF_900095145.1 Mus pahari | reverse complement strand
GCTTCTTTTATGTTCATGGGCATCTCATTCTTTAGGTTTGGGATGTTTTCTTCTATAATTTTGTTGAAGATGTTTGCTGGCCCTTTAAATTGAAAATCTTCATTCTCATCTNCTCCTATTATCCGTAGGTTTGGTCTTCTCATTGTGTCCTGAATTTCCTGGATGTTTTGCGTTAGGATCTTTTTGCATTTTGCATTTTCTTTGATTGTTGTGCCCATGTTCTCTATGGAATCTTCTGCTCCTGAGATTCTCTCTTCCATATCTTGTATTCTGTTGCTGATGCTCATATCTATGGTTCCTGATTTCTTTCCTAGGTTTTCTATCTCCAAAGTTGTCACATTTTGGGTTTTCTTTATTGCTTGTACTTCCCTTTTTAGGTCTTGGATGTTTTTCTTCAATTCCATCACCTGTTTGGTTGTGTTCTCCTGTATTTCTTTAAGGACTTCTACCTCTTTAGCAGCGTTCTCCTGTATTNCTNTAAGGACTTGTACCTCTTTAGCAGTGTTCTCCTGTATTTCTTTAAGTGAGTTATTAATGCCCTTCTTAAAGTCCTCTACCAGCATCATGAGGTACGCTTTTAAATCCGAGTCTTGCTTTTCAGGTGTGTTGGGGTATCCAGGACTGGCTGAGGTGGGTGTGCTGGGTTCTGATGATGGTGAGTGTTCTTGGTTTCTGTTAGTAAGATTCCTATGTTTGCCTTTTGCCATCTGGTAATCTCTGGAGTTAGTTGTTATAGTTGTCTCTGGTTGGAGCTTGTTCGTCCTGTGATTCTGTTAGCCTCTCTCAGCAGTCCTGGGAGTCCAGCTCTCTCCTGAGTCTCAGTGGTCAGAGTACTCTCTGCAGGCAAATTCTCTTGCAGGGAAGTTGCACAGAGGCCTGGCATTCAGATCTGCCTCCTGGCTGAAGATGTAGGCCCAAAACGGGGCCTGTCCCAGAAGATGTCTCCCCTCTGCAGTTTGCACACTCACCTGCACAGACTAGACTCTGAGGGACCCTGGACACAATATGTCTTTCTCACCTGCTCTGGCAGACAGAGCCCTACCAGGTGGCCACCTTTCCTCTGTCGGGGAAGGTGCCCAGATGTCTGGAGCCTGAAACAGAGTCTGTCTCAGAAGCTAGATTGCTTCTGTCTGTCCCAAAACTGTGTAGCTTCTGTAGTCCACACTCTCGCCAGTGCAGACTGGAGCCTGGGCGAACAGGAGCAAAGATGTCTCCCTTACCAGCTCAGGCAGTGAGAGTGCTCCCGGGCAGACACCTCTCCTCTGGCAGGGATGGTGCTCGGCCTTCATTACTTTTTTGAAGAAATGTTTCTTCCTGGACCTGGAGTTGTGTTTTTTGGTTAGTTGGAAAGCCAGCAATACCCAGCCACCTTCCTGTCTTCCTGACTCCAAAAGGACATGGGTTGGAAGTGTGCACAAGGCCACTCCCAGCTTGTTATGTGGACAGTGGAATCCAAATCCAGGCCCTTATTGATATGTAGCAAGTGGCCTTAGCCTGTGAGCTGTCTCTCCAGCCTTCAATTGTAGAATTTTAACTGAGCACTATGGACAGAAACAAAATTGTTATCTTTATGTATATAGGCTGTATCAAAGGTGACGTTGTGAAATGTTTACTGTCAGTGAATTAAAAATTAGTCAGGATGTGAAGGCATTTTCTTTAATTCTCTTTACTTAGCGATTTACTAGCAGAGACTCAGTGTATTGTATAACACGTATTAGACATATTTAGCACGGATTAACCAAGACTGACAATAACATAGCATGCTGTATAATTAAGTCCGTATGCAAAAATGGTACAATTCATTTTGAAGAGAGTGCACTACAACTATGACATTAATTACTGAGTCCCAAGTTCCAATTTCTAGTATATTTGCTGCCTTTCAATGCAAGACTCTAATTTCCTAGTTGCTTAATGTGGCAGTAATAATTTAAAACTTGAAATATGTTTAAATCATTTTATCTTAAAGAAAACAATTCACTGAGGACAATTTGTTTTATGTTTTACTTCACTTTACTTCTTAAAAGTTTCTCATTTTTTCCCTCTATGTTTCTATCACACATTCTTATTTTTTCCTTGCCTGTCCCTTCTATCCCATTCCTTGCACCTCTTCCTCTTATTTGGGTTTCATAACTAAATGAACTCTTAGCTAGCTAGAAAACCAATTTGTGTTTCTCACAAGTACTTAAGTCTTCAATAAGAGAAATGGGCCTGGGAATGTAGCTCAGTCAGTAGAATGTTTGGCTGAACACCCCAAATGCAGAAATGGGGCATGATAACAGGGTTACACAGGTAACCCCCGGTTTGGGAAGCAGAAGGATCAGAACTCAAGGACATCTTTGGTATTAGAGAGTGAATTTGAAGCAAGCCTGAAATATATGAGACCCTCTCTTATAAAAGGAAAAGAAGGGGATGGAGGTGGATTGACTGAAGGTTGATAACCGGGCACTTACCTCTTCCTGGTTCTTAGGGAAGCACCAATGACTTAGATTTGAGATGTTCCCCTGAAGCCCATATGCTCAGGGCTTGGGGACAGTCCAGAATTCCATAAGACTTCTCAAAAGGTTAAATCTCCATTAAGAGAAATTCAGAGAAAACCATTTAAACATTTTATCAGAGATGTTATATAATTCTTAAAAAGATTGTAAATTATGGCTCAAATATTTAGTCTTTTAAAACAAAACATATACATTTTGAGATCTCAAAGCTTCCCTTCATACTATTCTACTATTTATTCTGTTCCTCTGATGTTTTCATATACATATATACAGATCATTATATTTTGCTTCTCAGCCACCCTCCTTCCTCCCACTTCTTATTTTCTCTTTGTTCTCTCTCCTACCCCAAGTAGTTCTCCCTTTCTTTTCTGTGGAATGTATATTCCTGTTTTGTGTTTTGGGCATCTTGATCATGGTGCACTGTGCAGTGGTTTTTCCCTGATCATGTCTAGCTGACAGGCTAGCTCTTTGACCATGGCACAGCATGGACAACTTTCTTGTTTTTTTTTGTTTTTTGTTTTTTTGTTTTTTTGTTTTGATCATGTCTGGCTGAGGTTTTTAGCATCCTGACCATGGTACACTGTGGACACATTTATCTTTAATCATGTCTGGCTGGGATCTAGCATTTTGACCATGGTATACTGTGGGCAGGTCTTTAATCTGATAATGCCTAGCTGATGTTCTAACCCCTTGATCATGGTACACTGTGGAGAGACTTCTCTTGTCATGTCTACCTGAGGTTCTGTCACCTGTGCTTCAATGGCCAATTCTTTTCATAGATTTGGGGAATTCTCTACTATGATTTCACTCAGTATGCTTTTATGACTTCGCTCTTAGCTTCTTCCTTTGTTCCATAGAGTCTTAGGTTGGCTCTTTGATCATTTCTCAGAGTTTGTGGGCCTGATCATTCATCCCTTTTCTTTACTGATAATTAGTGTAATATTTCCTTGTCCTTCATCTTTGATTTGACTTCATCTTCTTAGTCTGACTCACTGTTGATGATGTTCACTGCTTTCTGCTATGTTTTAAAAACTCGATTCACTGAGTTTTTTATTTCCAACATTTTTCAAATTTTCATATTCCTTGCCTACCTACCCCCTTTCTGGCATCATGTTATACATTGTTGGTTTTCCCTTCTAAGTCCTAGGTTAATTTTTATTCTCCACTCTTCTGCTTTTCTCTGTCTTCTTTGGGATCATTGATCATTTTCATAAGCAAACTTAAATTCTGAATCTAACATTGTATTCGTTCTGCTATCTTTGTACTCAGTAGTTGAGAAGTTATGATCTCTGGGAGGACTCATATTGCCCTATTTCTTTTTCATGTTTCTTTCTGTTGCAATTTGAGTGTCTGTTCATGTAGGTATGTCTCTCAGCTTTATTAGAATATCTTCCTAGGGAGTGCCTTAGACTTCTATTCCTGGGAAGAGACACCATGACCAAGGCAACTTTAATTAAAAAACAAAAGAGCAAAACATTTAATTGGGGCTGACTTACAATTTCAAAGGTCCACCCCATTATCATTATGGTAGGAAGCATGACAGCCTGCAGGCAGAGATGGTGTTGACAAAGGAGGTGAGGATTCTACATCTTGATCTGAAGGCAGACAGGTGGAAACTATCTCCTGCACTCAACCAGGAGGAGCCTCTGATTCCACACTGGGTAGGAATTGAGCATAGGAGACCTCAATGCCCACCTATACAGTGACACACTTCCTCCAACGAGGCCACACCCATTCCAATGAGGCCACACCTCCTATGTGTGTCACTCTTTATGGCCAAGCATTAAAATATGGATCTATGTGGGCTAAACCTATTGAAAACACCATATTCCTGTAGTCTCCATATTCTTGTAGGCATAACATAACGCAACATGCATTTAATCCAACTTTAAAAGTCCCCATAGCCTAACACAGTCTCAACAATATTTAAAAATTCAAAGTTGAAAGTTCATCCATGCCATCCCTTAACCGTCATCCCCTATAAAATCAAAATAAAAGAGCAAATCACATATTTCCAACATCATGGGATATAAATTACCATTGCAAAATATCATAGTGAGGAAATACTGGACCAAAAAGCAAGAGCAAAAACCAGCTAGGGAAACTCCAAACTCTGCATCCCACATCTAATGTCCAGCTTCTTTCGGCTTTGTTGATTGCAACACTATTCTTTTTCTAAGGCTCACTATAATCCCTGTTAGCAGCCTCCATTGGCATGTATCCTATGGCTCTGGCATCTCTAACATCTTGGTGCATCCAAAGTAACTTAGACTTCACAGTCCCGTGTTCCAATGTCTGGGATAGATACATGATCTGCTGGACTCCTCCAAGGGGCTTGTGTCACTTCTCCAACTCTGCCCTCAGTAGCACTCTAGGCTCTGGCTGACCCTTCTCTACTATTTCTGCTGTTCTCAGTGGTCATCTCATGGCAATGCTATCTTTAGTGTGCTGGGATCTTCTGCTGCAACTAGGCTGTACTTTCACCAATAAGTTCTCATAAGCATTCTTCCTAATGGCTTTTCCCTACCTTTGTTTCTGCATCTGTTTCCATGTGATGGTTTGTATAACTACAGACCTATGTCATCCTATCTCCTATCCTTGACTTCTTTCTACTGAGATTTCAATTGGTGTCATAGCATATATTTACTGTCTAGTGTTTTAGACTTATGTCCACGCTGTTTATCAGGGTATAAGTAAACTCCATGTGGCTAAGGGCTTCATCTTAGTCACTATTATATTTTCAGGACCAAAAGCAGTGCTTAGCTTATAGCATATATGCACTTAACAGTCTTTAGTTTAAATTGTGTCTCTCTCTCAAAGTTTCTAATTCCAGAAATTGATTAAAGACAAACTGGGGATAGATTTTTCTATATAAGATTAAAATTAAATTAAAATTTTTTATATAATTATTTTTTAAAAAATAAATTTATTATTAAAAGTTAAATTAAAATTAGGTCATTAAGGTGAGGGCCATTAAGATCCAGTCTGGAATATTTATTTATTTAATTTATTTATTTTTGGTTTTTTGAGACAGGGTTTCTCTGTGTAGCCCTGGCTGTCCTGGAACTCACTCTATAGACCAGGCTGGCCTCGAACTCAGAAATTCGCCTGCCTCTGCCTCCTGAGTGCTGGGATTAAAGGTGTGTGCCACCACGTCCGGCCAGTCTGGAATCTTAATAGAAAGAAAAAGCATATTCACAGATGCATACAGAAGTAGCCACATGAAGATAGGTAGAGAAGATGTTCATCTATATCAAGAAGAGAGTCCTGGACCAGAGCTTCCCATAACCCCCAGAAGAAACCAATCCTAATCATTTGATAGCAGACCTCCACTCTGCAGAACTGTGGGGAAATTAATTTCTGTTAAAAATTGGTAGGGGAGCAGAGGTGGGGGGAGGGGTATAGGAAACTTTCGGGATAGCATTTGAAATGTAAATAAAGAAAAAAAATTATATTAAGCCGGGAGTGGTGGTGCACGCCTTTAATCCCAGCACTCAGGAGGCAGAGGCAGGCGGATTTCTGAGTTCGAGGCCAGCCTGGTCTACAGAGTGAGTTCCAGGACAGCCAGGGCTATACAGAGAAACCCTGTCTTGAAAAACCAAAAAAAAAAAAAATTATATTAACTTATTTTTGACTTATTGTTATCATTGAGAGAGAAACTTCTCTCTCTCTCTCTCTCTCTCTCTCTCTCTCTCTCTCTCTCTCTCTCTCTCTCTCTGTATATATATCAAGAAAGGCACCATGTGTGATCATGCTAACCTTAAATTACTGTTGTTTAAAGCATTTACTACATATGCTAAATTAGTAAGTTAATACTGTGCGACATTTTGTAAGGATTACAGATAATGGAAACCTATTGATAAATTCTTAATGGAAACTTTGAAGAAGGCATGGAAATAACATATTGATTAGGTGTGAGGAATTCCTGTACTGCCACTGAGAGTTTTAGTCCAACAATAGACTTAAAACATTGTGTCTTGCAATAATGTGTCTTCACATTGTGTCTTTCACTTTGTGGAAGTCTGAAGATGCAATGCCCTGAAACTTTGGAGTTCATGATGATGAGCAAAGAGGAGATAATAAAAGGAAAGTGTCAGGGATGTGGAGTTTAAAGAAAAATTACCGTCATTGCAGAGTTTGGGGTAGTCAGGAATGCCAGTCATTGCTGCTAGATGTATCCACTAGACTTGGGGAGCTCAGATTGAATATGGGGAAGAGAAAACAGGTATGAATGCAAGTATCAAAAATACTCTAGCTGGGAGAGACATAGTGGACCATAATCCTGATGTTGTAATAACAGCTGACTCCTAAAAGGGTGTAAAGAGAAACTCACAGGAAGGATTGCAGGCGACACATTCACAGACACAGAAGGAGGGACGCACAGCCACGAGAGAATAGAAGAGTGGTATAAATCAGTAAGTAACATGCTGGCAAAGCAGTGGGCAGGAATGCCCTGAGACTCTCCCAAACGCCAAAGGTCAGAGAGCAAGCTTCGATTTTGATTGAGTGTGTGGGAGACAAAAAACCACCAGGGCTGCTTTTGACCTCCTTGCAGTCTGTCTCTCGAAACAGATGGTATAGTGCTGACTGCGGACAATAAAGAGAATGCAAAGCTGTTTGGTCCTGTTTTGCTTGCATATTCATCGCCCCCCCACACAAAAAAATCAATTTGAAGTTGGAAACTAGCAACATTGTGATCCTTACCAGGTCAGCTGTGTATGTGTGTGTGTGTGTGTGTGTAAGTGTGTGTTTTGTTGTTCCAATTGTTTTTTATCAAATCTCAGTCCCTGAAGGATACCTCTGGTCTATGAAAAGGCTGTGTAAACGGGAAAGCAGACTGTCAGCATCCATCTTTGGAGGAAAGTGGAAATAACAAAGTGGAGATGGTTAAAGATATACAGCCTTGCACCCGTGTTGCAAAAGACCGAAAGAGACTTCATAAGAATTACACACTATTGAGCCTGTAGTTTATTATTATTAAACAGATTGTTAAGCAGATGGCTTACAAACACTGAGAAAATGAAGTGTGGGTCATTCATTGACATCCATTGTCTCCACCCGCTGCTGCGACTGTTTTCATGACATCCACATCACTAAAAAGTGATTCATAGCAAACCAAGCTCATCCTTTGGTTTGGAAAAGTTACCAACTGGGGGATGAGCATAGCATCTGAGACATCATTCATCTTGGATTTCTTAAGGTGTCTTTACCTAATGATATCCATTCAATGGCCTACTGTATATTTCATTCCCCCAAATAGGATGTCTGACCCACTCAAGGCAAAAACACTGATTTTTGTAAACTACCCTCTCCTCCAGAGGACTTTTCTCTGTGATCTAGGGAGGAGACCTGATTGCCAGTCTCCTGATACAGTCTTTTCTGTAAACCTTGGTGTTTTCAGTTTCTTTGCCTCCAGATGACGGTGATCATGCTTTGATGAGGTTTTGCCTTGCACTCAGTGTTAGAGATCTGTGCTCTTGGCGGGGTTAGAATCTTCCTGTCTCTTTGATGTTCACAGCCCTCTGAGTTGCTCTAATTGGAGCTGCGAAGTCCTCCACAGCCTGTTCTTGTCTTTCTCAGTAAATAGCTGCCTTTAGCACACTACAGAAGCCTGTGATGTTGCTACCTTAAGGTCTTCTTTACCCTGGTTGGAACACACGAAACATTTAGTTCTTTACCTTCCCAACGGCTCTTAGTGCTTTCTGCATCCATTTCCTATTCTGCCGATCACGTTCCTCTTCACGACTCAAAGCCAAGCCAAGGTCTTATTTGAGAAGATGGATCGGATTGTTTCAGACAGAGCTGGATGGTCCTTTACTTTTATGCCCACCCAGCAATGCATTCACATCCTATGACTGTGTTTATTAGATGGGTGGATGGGAGTTATCTGCTATTCCTCCTCGCTTAGCCAATGAGATGTTAACCATTGAAAGACATAGACGATCAAACACACTTCTTTCTCTTCCTGTGGTTCCTAAGACGCTGCATATACATCACCTATTGCCTAATCTGTGTTAAAAAACAAGACAGAACAGAAGCATCTTTCCCCCTGCAAGATAAAGGAATTTGCATTCTTACTGGAACAGTGATACTGACAGAATAAAGCCTAATTGATGACTGAAACCACATAACACTCGTCTCTTCTTCCTCCTCCTCTCCTACCACCAACACATTTTCCATTTTGATTTGAGATACAGAGCCAGGTTTCTCTCTGAGTCTAGCCCATCCTGCCTCAGCTTCCTGAGTGCCCCACCACACCTGGCTCTCAGGTTACTTTGTTTCAGACTCAGTGCTTTACCTTTGTTATCCATCTTTTGCAACATTGTTTCAATTCAGAGTAAAAGGATCTCACTTCCGTTTTACAATTACCTCGGGTACTTTTATCTTATCATTCTATTGATTTTGAAACATATATGTGTGTGTTGTTTGTGCTCTGTGTTATATAAGTACCATGTTATGTATGATTTTATATATATATATCACATATTGAAAAGAGAAGCTTCTCTGCAGCACTTAAACATGGGAATAAACTTAAATATTTAGAAAGCAGTTTGACAACAAGCCCATTTAGCAAAACAATAGTAGTTGTTTCTTCCCAGGTCTCATGACCTCTCCAGTTATGGGCTTTTGACTAGAGTTACTATATGAATGATTTTTTTTTAATGGATAAGTTCTCAAATCAAATCAGAAAGTAATTGGTTATTCCCATAGCATCGATGACACTACTACATCAATTGGTTTATCTTCCCTAAAAGCACTGAGGACTTTTCCTATACACCAGCTTGCAGAGCATCTCCTGGCACGATGAAAACTAGCCAACAGGGAGCAAGTTTACAGCTCAGTTCTAGCCTTATTTATGTCCTACATTGAAAATGTGCTTTGTCTTCAGCAATTGGGTGTTATCATTTAGTTCTGGTGAGCAACTGAGAGCACTGGCAATAGTCTATGTTGCTTCGGGGTCTTGGAGATTACCTGGCTAACAATTCATAGGGAGATACATATGCCCGACACTGGGATTTTTCATTTAGTATCTCAGGAATTCAGAGAGTGGCATTATGTATGTAACAATGATAATTAAAGAAGAGATCATGAATGTGAGAGGGAGTTGGGGGGGACACAGGAGGAGTTGTGGAGAGAGGAGATGTACAACTGATGTAGATACAGCATTCGTGTGGGATTCTCAAAGTAATGCAATTGAAATATGCATTTAATTAGCTTACAAGGTAGTGGGTTTTCATAAGGCTTTTAAAATACATTCTTAATTTTGGTTAGCCCTCCCCCATTTCTTCTCTTCTACCTGTCTGCCCCAATCTCTGCTTTAACCCTTCCACTCCCAGTAACCACTTCTTTTCACATCATGTATGTGTTCCTATCTGCTCCACCCCACAGCCTCTTCCTCTCCCACATCTCCATGTGCTCTTCTTGATTCCTGGCCTCTACAGACATTCCAAACCAAACAGGCAAATCTAACAATTTAAGGCCAGCGTCTTCATATCAGAGAGAACATGTGGCGTTTGTCTTTCAGAACCTGAGTTACCTCATTTGGTTGGAAAATTTTCAGTTCCACCCTTTAAGAAAAAACCAATTTGATCATGATTTAATATATGAGGACAGGAATACTTTATGCTTCTATATCATTAAAGTCTGTCAGTTAAGACATTTAAGTGTATATTTTAGTGGAACTGATTATAATTACAGTGTTGTCAGCGATCATCATTATTTCCAAAATATTTTCATTATTCAGCAGTAACCCACAACTATTAAATACAATTCCCTAGTCTTCCTCCAGCCTCCTGACATCTCAAATTTCCTTTAAGCATTTACAAATTTATGTGACAGACTCCTAATATATGTGAAATAAGGATACACTTTCCTACTTGTGCTTGGTTGGTCTTTCTTATTCAGCAGGCCTCTAAGGCTCCCCAATGTTGTGACACACACCAAAGCTAACTTCCTTTTCAAGGCCGAATGATATGCCATATATTTGGTTTTTTTCCACTCATCTGTTGATCTTTGCTCAACCTTTAGTCACCTCACATTTAATATTGTATTACCAGGACCTCTGAAGAACAGCCAGAGGAGACTTTTGGGAACTTTCTCAGTCAGCAGAGAGATCCAGGGACATCTAAACTCCATCTGTTCTGTTGCTCAGGGTGCATGATGCAAAACAGTGTGAAGGTCCCTTGTCCTAAGACATACTGATTTCAGTCTTCTCCCCTTTCCCCTTGACATCCAGGTTAAGGAGCCTACTGTGTGCTATGCATCTCTCATTTCTATTCCTATCCTCTCCTTTCCCATGCCCCTGCCTTTATGGCCATAACTGTCTCGACAGAAGCAGTCTCATGTGCCTAATGATATCTGGAGGCTTGGGGATACAGTTCCTAGAGGACAGAGTCAGGACTAAATTTTGGACATTACCAAAGAGACTGAGCCTAACCCTCTCTATTGGATCACTGCATCTCACTGCTAAGCCCTGGTGCATTCTCTGTGCTGATGACAATCTCTTTCATTTACTCATTCTACTGATTCTAGCTCCTTCACCACTTAATGGAGATTCTCTAGAGAGCACACCCAGATCTTGTTGCCGACATCTCTTCAACATCAACCTACCTCTTAACTCCCTTAAATAGTTTCTGCCCTGTTCTTTCTCCAGTGACAATCTTAAAGGTTACCAGTGAAAGCAGCTACACTTCCTAATGACATGGTCAAGGGCTTCACCTTTCCCACTCTGTCTAAATCTTGGGACACCGTTTGTACATCTGTGTTATTTGTATATCACAATTCTTGCGATCAGAAGAGTAACTTTTAATATCTGGTATACATGGCTTTTGTGTAGAAATCCCAGTTTTGCTGAGTTTTCTTCCTCAACATTTTTTTTGGGGGGATATGGGGGCATTTTCAGGGAATGCTTTAATGTTGCAGGGGTTTTATTCTGGTTGAGTCACATTAGCTGTTCAAACAACATTCCCCTGAGGTGTCATCTTTCATCACGTCTTGTCTTGCTTCTATTCTTGATACTCTACTGTCATTTTCTGCAGACACGCAGGCATCCTCTCCACTACCAGCAGCCTTGATGGCATCCTATTTTTTTGGGTACTGATGTCTTCTGCTGGTGACTGTTGTTTATTCTTGTACTGTCTTAGGAAGGGGGGGGTGTCATTCTTTGTCTTAAACGGCTCCTCTAAAATTCAGAAGCATTCTTTAGTAACACTGACTTTTCATGTGGCTGAAGAGACTTCAGTCTAGCCTGGCTCTCAGGGAATATCTTGCAGGTAGTCCTCAGGGAGAACCTTGCCTCACAAAGCAGGCTCCTGCGGGAATTTATGCTTTCAGTAACATTGGTATCTTTTTCTACAATGGGCTTTATTAGCTTTTGTCTCTACTTTTATGTGTTTGCTAGCTAGCTTAATTGGCTCAGGGTAGGTGGTATATTAGAAATTCCAGAGCTACATCCTGAGAACACAGAGAATGAAGGGAAATCATCTCTGTTTTAGCTTCAGTTGTAGGATTTCAGAGATATTGTCTTGGGCTCCAACTGAACGGAAGGTTTAAAGAGACTGTTCCCACAGATTTTTGCTGTAGATATTGGATCTTGAGTGTTCTCGAAAGTTCTCAATGTGTGAAAATTCTGATCTCCAGTGTGGTGTTTTTGAGAGGTGGTGGGAGCTTTAGGAGGTGGGACCTACAGAGATTAGGTCAGTGTGGGCATGTCCTGGAAGGGAGGGAATAAAGGACTCTATTACACCCTCTCTCTGGCTTCCTAGCTGTTACAAGCTGAACAACTTGCTCCATTCAGGCACTACTGCTGCTGTGTACTGCCTCACTGTAAGCTCAAAAGCAATAGGGCTAACAGACTATGGAATGGAGCCTCGAAAGTGTTAATCACCAAGAAAATGTTCACTCTTTCTTAATTATCACAGTAGTGTTAACTGAACCTGCAACTTTGTACATGCTAAGCCGGTAGTTAGCACTTTTTATACCCCTGCTCATCATATACTTAAAAAAGCTGATTGTCTCAGGAATTTTGTTACAGTAATGAAAAGCTGACATGCGTAGGCCCCATATTCCAAAAGCTTGTATTTCTATCTTGTTTACCTTCTTCTATTCTTCCCCTTTCTCTCCTCCTCATTTTGTTTCCTTATTTAGTCACCTATAAAGCCGTTCGTCACTGCCTCCTTTTCTGGCATTTTTGTCTTTATTCTGTAAAAGCAACATTCTTTCCTAGCTTCTCTTATCTTTCCTTCTCATAGCTCACTATCTCAAATGCAACTCTGTGAAGCTGATTAAAGATATATAGTCTTGACCGTATCCCTCAGATATTCACTGGTGGATGCTCACTCCCATCCTCTGAACGTCTGTCACAGGAGCTCTTTCAATCAGTCTTATCTGGAACTACCCTGTTCCAGGTTCAGGCGTCTGGGACACTGCATGTTCGGAGGCTTTGAAACTAATACACGATATACCAGCATGTTGGTTGAAGGACTATTCATTGCAGGAAGAACGTGTCCTTTTAGTAGAAGCACCTCTAAGCCTGAATCAATGACATTGCTATACCCTTGTCCACAACTTGACTTTAGAATGCTCTGGAATTGGGGCTTTTGAACCTTGGACTTGCTCATGGCTTTGTTTCCTGAAAGTAGGCACTGAACTTTGGACTTTCTTACCTCCCACAGGCCCCATCAGCTCCGGATCCTCAAGGCACAGACGCCATACCTTCAAAGCATCTGGGTAGAGATGCAATAGTTTTATTTAAGGTGACTGCAGAGGGAAATCTTGGAATAACAGGAACTCATAATAAATCACCTTGAAGATTCCTAACAGCTTTAAAAATCGGTGGTTTTGTAGAATAAATACATTTAATGCTTTCTTAGATGGCTATAATCTCTTGATTTAGCTGAAGCTCTTTGTCATTTATATATGCACCTCAGCTGATGTTTATTCTCTTTATGGATTTGTTTGAAAAGGGTGGCTTGCTATTTGCAGCTTCAGTGGTTTTAAGTTTACATGGTTATTGGCTTAGATATTTGTGTTGGTCACAAACCTCCCCATTAGTGACATGGCAAGAACTGTCACTTCCCATCAAAACTGCTCTCCCCTTCCTTCAAACTAGTAGTATTTCTACCAGGATACCTAATAGCTTCCCTGACCAACTAGCATCTTTGTATCTGGCTGCTATTGAGTTACAAATATGAAGAAAACATATTCTGGGAGACTTCTGTGAGTCCTTAAGGGGAGGTGGCTTGCTCCACTTCATCCTTTTCCTCTACTTCTTGGCTGTGGTGCAGATACAGTGGGAGGCAACTGGACTAAAAGGTAACTGGGAGATTCTAGGGATGGATGAAGGATCCAGCCTTGAAGGATCTTGGGTCTCTACATGAGATGTTCTTCCCTTACTTAATCTATTATGTCTAAATAACACTAGGTCTTGATACTGAAATTTGTATTTAAAAATACTCAGTAGATTTTACTCCCATCCTTGTGATCCTGCAGGAAAGAACTTACCTTCTGTGTATTAAAGTGACAATCACAGTTTCAGTAGGCAAACAGTTATATAAGAAAGTGTATCCAATGGAGGGTCCTGGAGCCTGGGCAATTACAGGTTTTAGAACAAAGGAGTGAGGGTGTTGACAAGAGATAAGAGAGTGCTATGTGAGCCTTCAGACAAGGCTTGGCTTCGGGTCTGAACACTTATCCACCTTAAGGAAAAATGTAATAAACATGTAAATGGAAAAATAAACAATTAGTTTTGGTCAAAACCATGGAGTAAAAAATAATCTATCTGTCTTAGCTATAGCAGTATTACAATTTATAGGAAATACACATATGCACACACACATATCCACACAGACACACACATCCACACACATCCACACACATATGCACACACATGGACACACACACATATACACCTATGTACACACATAAGCATAGACATACGTACATACACACATATACAGACACATACCACACATACACACCACACACACAGACCTCCACACAGACCCCCACAGGCATACACACACCACACATACAGACACACACAGAGACATACCCCCCCACGTGAACTCACAGATACACACTCACCACCCCCATGAACCAGGAAACATGTATATGTAGCTTCTGCTGTGTGTCTGTTATCAGAAGAGGAAAGTTGTCTTTCTCTTGGGAGATCAGTCTTTTTTCTACTTTCAGAACTCCACGAAGGCCATTTGGATCTCAAGCATAGCATTCCCACAGAGATCTCAATTCTCAGGACTCCCTTCCAGAACGAGCTAGCAATGTTGGACCCTGCCCTGTGCCTCAAAAGTGGTGTAAGATGCTTTGTCTAAACATCCCAGCCAGCCTTTCAGTTAAGTATTGTAATCCTCATTCTGTAGTTGAGAACACTGAAACTTTCTGGAAGAAACTGATCTGTACCCAGCAGGCATGGCGTAAGAATTCAGCAGCAGGTCTGTTCCCACAACCTGGTCTTCTGCCTAGGACGATGGCGGTGAAACCCACACAGACACCTGCTGGAATGGAGACATCAGTGGTCCCATCTGATTTATCTGGGTGCTTCCTGAGCAGGGAGGAGATGCACATATGAGTGTAGAGGAAAGTTATCCCCAGGAAAGCAGTCTTCATAGCAAGGGAAAGAGCTGGCCCTGTTCTTGGTCCTGGTTCATGATTCTTGGGGAGGAGGCTCTATTTAATACAGGCAGATGAATCTAAATGTTCTTAAACAGCCTCTTATTCAGATACAGAAGTCGGGAAGAGGGAGAAAATCAGAGAAAAGGCTAGCATTAAAAGTATGATACAGGGGCTGGTGAGATGGCTCAGCGGGTAAGAGCACCCGAGTGCTCTTCCAAAGGTTCAGAGTTCAAATTCCAGCAACCACATGGTGGCTCAAACCATCCTTAATGAGATCTGGCACCCTCTTCTGGAGCGTCTGAAGACAGCTACAGTGTACTTACATATAATAAATAAATAAAATTAAAAAAAATAAAGTATGATACAGCCGGACAGTGGTGGCACACGCCTTTAATCCCAGCACTTGGAAGGCAGAGGCAGGCGGATTTCTGAGTTCGAGGCCAGCCTGGTCTACAGAGTGAATTCTAGGAAAGCCAGAGCTATACAGAGAAACCCTGTCTCGAAAAACAAAAACAAAAACAAAAACAAAAACAAAACAAAGAAAGTATGATACAGGGTGGATTCACCACAAGATTAGAGTGGTAGATGGGAGTTTCATTTCTACATTCAGGTGCAGGCGAGAAGCAGCCAGAGAACAATGCCACCTGGTGGTAGAGAAAGGGACAACAACTGCAACAACTGGGACCAGACCTAACCTGACTGACAACAGCCTTTCTTGAGGGAACTCCTGGTGACCCTGGTAAAAAGAGAGATGCCCTAGGAACTCAAGTCATGTGGAGAATGCTTGCTTTCCAGCACAATACAAATGAGGGCTCAATGCAGCTTGGGAACAAAGGAGTATTACATTGACATAGCCACTTGAGCTCTTAGCTATTCCCAAGCCCAAGGAAAGGAAAGTCATTTGCACAACCAGACAGTCAGCAAAAGCTGATCTGATTGATTTTCCTTGAGGGATTCTCTCAGCCATCACCAACAATCCCGGATGTCTCAGAAAGCTTAGAAAAAATATATATACTTTGGGTTTAGGAGAGAGGGCAGAAGCAGTAAAGAGTGGGTCAGCAATAGAGATCCGGTCTGCAGGCAGCAGCACATTAAGGAGATGGAGTGACTCAGTGTCTACCCAAACCTGAGATATTTACATCTAGGCTCTGACTACATACTGAGATAAAACTCCAGACATAGGCATATGTCTCCTGATCACAGACTCAATTCCATACTCCACATCTGTGACTTTAAATACACTTGTTTCTTGAGGTAAGCTGAAGGCATTTCTTCCTTGTCACTTGCCAATCAGACACAGAGGGTAAGATAGGAGTCCTCGAGACACTAGATCATGAAGGCCCCCCGAGTCCTTGCTGTAAGAGCCAGGTCCCTTGAAAGGTCATATTTACACCTGGCCAGAGCTGTAGAGCTCTGGAGGCTGTGGATGGCACTTGACTATCATCTGCTCGGCTTGAATAAAAGTCATAGAGGAGGTAAAACAGACATGGTTAGGTTCTCTTGTAACTCATATGAGAGTTGTTCTAAGGATTTAATGGCAACCGGTGGGGATGTGCCTTGGACATAAGTACCCCAGAGTCATCTGATTTCATTAACAGCCACCAGAAAAATTAGCTTTCTGTTTGGGGGTTATTGAGGAGAATTACCTGTGGTAGTTCTGGTATGTGTCTTTCCCTCAACCTTTGAGACTATGATTTAGTAAACTTGGGTTGTATCTGAGACTGTTTCTTAAAGGTCTACAGATGAATATGAGAAGCATCCCTTGCCAAGAAGTACACACGCTCAGAAGCAGAAGCTCCACTGTGATGGTACCCACAAGCTGCTCTGCAACATTTCAACCCTAAGGAAACTCCAAAGGGTCCTGAGAGATATTAGGGGGCAAAGGTGAGGGAATTAGTGATGAATGGGGATCAGTGTACTAAGCTATGTTGTACAACTTGCATGAAAATGGTGCTATGTGATTTAGTGTAATACAATAAGAATGTCACAGTTTATTCAATGTATTTAGAGCGTCTGTCAGCCAGGGTGATGCACACATGTAATTCCAGAGTTCAAAAAGCTGAGAAAGGAGGACTGCTGTGGATTCAGTGCCAGCACTGGCTATAAAGCAAGGCTCTGCTTCCAAATATCAAGTTGTCTCTTGATATTTCCATTGTGAGACACTGGGCTTGGCATATGCTAGTCAAGTGCTCTACCGTTGTGTTGTATGCCTGTCCCTGCAGGGACTCCTTGATTTTGTACCAAGCTAGAATACTAAATTCTCAGGATTTTAGTCTCCACTTGCCTGAGTGGCGACTCTGGAAGCACAGCACTTCCTGAATTTCTTCTAAACAAAAGGAAGCAAAGATACTTGATGGTGAAACTGTGCGGCCAGGACGAGAAGCTGCCCAAGTCCTGGTGGGATCAGAGGGAAGGCAAGAAGAGAGATGGAATAAGGAGAGATTGTCCCACTGACCCTTTCTCCAAAGGTCTGTCCTAGTCACAGTCCTCCATCCTCATTTGATCTTCACCGTCTATCCTGCAGTCTGTCTTCTTAAATCACAAAGCTGGTGGAACTCAGGGTTTCCAACAGGGCAAGCATCGAAGAGGAATGGGAAGAGGTAGGCAAGCAGGACAAGGGATCCTGGTCCTTCTGCATTTAGGAGTTGTGCTTGCTTAGGTCCAGATACTGTGAGAGGCTGAAAGGAAGTTGGCGCCACAGGAGGTAGGGCAAAGGCAAGTGACATCAGAGAAGGGAAGACAATCCAAAAGCAGAGTGTGGCAGAGAAGCCAGAACACACAAGCCAGAGCCTGCATGTTAGGTTTAGAAGACAGGAATCTAGATGGAAACAGAAAGCATTAGTCCCGAGTGTAGGCTCTGGTGGACTGTCCCTTAGGCTTCCCTTTGCTCTCCTTTGAGACTTAGTCACTTCCTGCTGTACTAAGGAGAAGAATAAACATGGCAGAGGCCAATGACTGACTTCTAGATAAATAGTGTAAATGCTATAACTGTTTGAGTTATTGGAAGTTAGGAAATGCTGCTTCCTGTGTGTTGGTTTGAAAGTTATATCCTTCCCAAAGTTCATCATCAAACTCAATCTGCATGGTGCTGATGTTAGGAATGTAGCCCCTTGAGCCATAAAGAAGTTTCCAGGGCTTTTCCCCCCTCACAGATAATGTGGTATCTTAAGGTTTCCTTGCATGGAAACAGTCTTTCTCTTTCTCTTGCTCTAGTGTATGAGGAGTACACAGTGGCAGGATGCCATCTTGGATGCAGCAAGCAGTCATCACCAGATACACAACCCGCAGCTGCCTTATCTGGCACTCCTTAGCCCTCCATGTTTTGAGAAATCAAACAATCAACCTCATAGTTGTGGGTCCAGTCCATGGTGGAAGGGAGGTCACTAGCTTGAGGCAGCTGGTCATACTGAATCTTCAGTCAGAAAACCGAGGCGGATTAATGCCACCTTAGCTAGATTTCTCCTCTCTATGCAGTTCCTGACTCAATCATGACCATGGAATGGTGTCATCCACAGTTAGAGTTCATCTCACCTTCATTAACCTTAACAAACTAATCCCTCACCGGCGTGCCTAACAGTCAGCCCAACCTACATAATATCTTAGACAGATTTCCAGAAGCTGGTCTTGTAAGAGAGTCTAGATTAGTCAGGTCAGTGACCGACATTAACTGTCACTAACACTAGGAGTCCTGGTTGATCTGAAGTAAACGTTTGAGAAAACCCACTTGTATGATTCTTACGATCCTCAAAGTGACATAGTTTTAGTCCTGATACACATATTTTTAAAATGCTCTGTGTGTGTGTGTGTGTGTGTGTGTGTGTGTGTGTGTGTGTGTGTATGTGTGTGTGGTGGGGGTCGGGGGGTTGTGTGTGTGCCAATGCATCTGAGTCATGGGACCTGTGCAGAGGGCAGAAGCCAACTCTAAGGAGGTAGTTCTTTTTTCTCTGTGGGTATTGAGGGGACTGAACTCAAGTCATGAGGCTTGGCAGCAGCAGCGTTTACACACAGAGCCATTTCAACACACACACACACACATTCACAAATCTTTTGTCCCAGATGCTGAGAAGCCAGAGTTATACACATGCGCTGCCATGCCCAGTAGACATGTTTTATATTCCACAATGATGAAGACGTGTGCTTTGTCACACTACCCAGCACTCAGTCTTAATAAATGGAAGCAATTGGACTTAATGGTTCATGTCTGAAGGAGCGAGGAACTCAGAGCTCTTGGTGGGTCAGAACGTTAGGGGTTGAAGTGTTAATTTAAAGTTTTTTTTTTTTTTCATGGATAATTATGTAATGGGATTTTAGGAGCATGTTTCTATGAAGCTTAAATATGCTTAGTATCAGCAGGACACAAGAGAGGCAGGTCACGTCGGAGGGCTCTCTACTACAATCCATTTTTCTAAGGTCAAATTTGTTCAACCCATTTGAGCTGGCAGTGCTCAGGAGCACAGAGAATTATTTGACCTTTAAAAGGTCGGAGAATAGGAGCCAGAGAGCTGGGTGGGACTCCTAGCATCCTCTGCAGACCTGAGACAGGAGAGTACCTCAATTTCATAAATGTGCCAGTGACTTGTGTAATGTACCAGTTTGTGATCCTTCTGCGTGGTTGCTGTACTAACAGGAGAGTCAGAGGGGGCAGTCTGAGTAGGGAGACAGGCTTCAGAGGGTGACAATCAGGGACAAGAGGATGTTTTTGCTGCAATCTGACTGGTTTTGAATAGACCTATTTTCAGTTTTGTTGAGGAAATTAAGTCTGGCACACGGTACATCACTGTGGTGTATCTTGCATGAGGATGACTATGGTAATTATATTATCATTGCATCTATCACCTTTAAAGTTTGGTGGGCGTTTATCAGAGGGCAAGGTATTATTCAACTGTAACTTTTACATGCAGGAAAAAAAAATGATTCAGGGCAAATAGAATGTTGCCGATGAGACAGCTTCGTTCTGCCCAACCAGGCATCATTTCTTTTGAATGAGTTCATGATTTCCCCACAAGGGGTCTTTAGGAGTTAGAGTGGTATCCAGGGGTGCTGTTTTCCTTTAGTTAGCTTCTTAAAATAATCAAGAGATAGGAAACTAAAAGACAGGTGCCAGAGATACAGAACCCTTATGTAACTGGTGAGGTCAGGCACTCTGGTCATTATTTCAAAATCTTTAATTACTGGAGTTTGGGCTTTCCAGTTGAAGTTGGGAAGTATTGGTGACACAATCAGACACTCACCTCAAAGGTACTATATGAGTAGTGTTACTATTTAATTTAGTGTTACTATTTACCTAGTTAATATTTAATATTTAGTATGTGCTATGAGGTATTGAATATGAAGTCAGTTACATTAGGTGTCTGGGATGTAGCTTATTCAAAAATCACTCAGTCAGGGAAAAGTAGATCCAACCAAGTGCAAATTCTGTCATCGCACAAGTCAGCAAGCAGTAGAAACTTCCAGAAACCCATTTTCAGTATCCTAGCCATTTCTGTATCTTATCTTTTCTAAGAAGATACAATGTTAGAAGAGAGAGGAAGATGTGAATTTATTGTTAGAGAAACCTGAACACAGTGAAAAGATCAGAGAAGGCAAGTCAGACTGAGAAGTGCTGGACAAGAGGGTGCACTTTCCCTGCTCTTCCTGAATTTGGAAGGGGAAGGCCTCTTGGTTCCCTTGCTGTCTTGGTTTTTAGCTTTCTGTTTTCTCTGCCTTGACGTGGGCATCTGTTGAAACTGAGAATTCACAATGGAAATTAAATACGAGGGCATGGCAACAGATGTTCCTTTTTGCCTTGAAGGAAGATAAACATGTAGTTTAATAGACCAAAACCTATGTATTGGATTCTTCAGAGGGGAGCATGTGGATGCTCCCCACGCCCTCCAAATGGATCTTGTTTGTGCTTGTTAATTGCTGATGTCAGGCTCGGCTTTCCCTCTACTCTGAGAGGCTCTTTCACCTGCAGTTTCTGGGTTCAGATCTTATCATGGAAGGTGGGGAAGAATGCCGCTTTGCTACAGAAATCTCATTATGATCTCCTACACCCAAGTGTCTTGATTTTTTTACTCTGTGACCAAGTACGCAGCTTGTCTCCATGTCTTGACTGGGGCTTGACACTCTCTACGTCCAGAGGGTCTTCGTCTGCCGGGCGTACTTTCAGATGCTTGTTTTGACTTCCTCTAAAGTCTAAAGGCCATTTCCTGCCACGTGGGATGGAATCTGATGGGCAGACTCCTTCTGAGGCCTGAGATTTGGACTGCCTTCCATTTTTGCTTCCACTGAAGAACTTGTCCTTTGTTTCCCATTCATGTGTCTGCTTTCTGTCTCTTTCCTTTACATTCATTTTCTACCTCTGATCTTTTCCCTAAATAAACACTTACTTTAAACATCAGCCATTTATTTATCCATCACCTGTTTTTCCAGAACTGTATGCTAGATGTTGATGGACCAGTGATTAGGGAGTCCAAGCAACTCTGTCTGAGAGAGCCCTGAGAATTTGAAATAGTTAAGATACAATCTATTAAAAACAAGAATAGACATATGCATGAATGGGAGAATAACCAGTGATGTGGGGTTACTTAATCCAGTTCCCAATATAACATAAGAAAAACTTTTGGGTATAAAAAGAAGGAACGGATATCATCTAACGACAGCTAGAGAGCAAATGTGAGTGCTTTGTATATAGTAGACTATAATACATCTTCTAGGGAATAAAGATGATCCAGGAGTTAACAATGAATAAATCTGAGAAGAAGAAGAAGAAGAAGAAGAAGAAGAAGAAGAAGAAGAAGAAGAAGAAGAAGAAGAAGAAGAAGAAGAAGAAGAAGAAGAAGAAGAAGAAGNAGAAGAAGAAGAAGAAGAAGAAGAAGAAGAAGAAGAAGAAGAAGAAGAAGAAGAAGAAGAAGAAGAAGAAGAAGAAGAAGAAGAAGAAGAAGAAGGCGGCAAGTAGGTGATGGTATCATTCCCCCTCACCCCTAAATGCAAACATTTTTAAGAATGGACAAAGTCTTGCTAGTTAGAGAGGAGAAAAACAGACATAAATGCATCTGAAGGACTCAAAGACTAAGCTTCATTGAGGTCAATAGAGATTTACTGAAGGGTTATGTACTAGTGGATTCTTAGTATCACATTCCCTCTGGATGCTGGAAGTAGCGGTCCTCTCGCTGAGGGGTTAGGTTCCATTTAGTGCAACCAGGCAGGTCATGGGCAGGTGTATAATCCAGGCTCTCAGAGTAGTCGCCGCAGGATGGGGTTTTCTAATCTTGAGGGTAGAAATGGAGAGTTCAGTAGGGTTAGTGCCTGGAGTGGAGCTCTAAGCTGACCTTCATCCCTGGCTCTGTGTTCTGCCTTCCATGGTGTACGTTAGTGTTCTGGGTGTGGTTCTCCAGGTGGCAAGCTGATTCTCTAACCTCTCTGTGATTCTTCTAGATTCCCGATTCCTTCTCTTGCTGGGTATTTGTGTCCGTGCTGTGTAGTTGACAGCTTCCGTCCGTGAAGTGAAGTTATAGCAGGGAACTATTTTGCTTGGTACTTGAAAGCTGTGTCAAGAATGAATCTCAGGGATGCGAGGAAGCATATTACTGTCCAGGGACAGAACTATCCTGTCATGTTCTGAGGGGAGCTCTTGGAAACTCTCACAATCAACTTCCCTGCAGAGCGGAGCAAGAAGAGAACAAGGTCCTTCCCCAGTGTCTATCTCAGAAGACACAAAGGATGTCTGTGGGCTAGAGGTGACTCCAGCTGGACCCACATCACTGCTGTTATGCTGTTATGACACAGGTCAGGGTGTTTGACAGAGGACTATGGAGGCAATTGGTTTGATCTTTTTAAAGTCTCTCAAATTGCTCTGGCTGTAAAGAGAAACTACAGCAATCCAGCAGTCTCTGGAATCGCCCCGAAGTCTCTGGGATATCTTAAAGTCTCTGGGACAGTCCCCATGTGCTTACTAAAACTTTTTTTTTTCCAGGAGGAAGAGCTGGCTGCTTAGATGAAGAATCTCGTTATGAGAAAAATTTCATGTATGTTTTCTTAACTTGCTTTAATTAGGAGAGTCGCCAAGGCAGGGCTTCCTGTAGTGTTCTTTGCGGTTTGTGTGTTCCCTTTGTAATCCATTAAATTTTATGGTATTAGTGGGGATTTGAAGCACCAGATTGAATCAATAGTCATTTCTTCTGCATCAGCTCTTTCCCACAGCGCTCTGTATATTAAGCAGTATTTTAGCATGCTGTCTGACCTTTCCCTCTTAGACTTTACTTCCAAATTATAATGTCTCCTGTTTTGCTGTGATATATATCTAAGGTCAAAGGCTATAAGTAGTGCTTGTGAATTTTTCCCAAAAGATTTAAAAAAATCTTTTTACTAGCATGCGAAAATCAGGATTATCCCCTTGTTTTTGCCTGGCAGTCTAGGACACTAGAAGACCTTCAAAAACTTTCTTGAACTGTTCAGTCATCCCGAATCTTTAATATTCTGGGTCACCTTCAGATGTCTTCTAAGGTTTGGACTTGCTAAGCTACCAAGAGCTGAGGAAAATCATCGAAGTTTTCTGCATGTCCGTGTTCTCCCACTGCAAAGCTCTGCTGGTCATCCTCACCCTGCCTCACTGATAAACTGTCCTTCAGTGACAAACAGTAAACCGGAGTGATCCACTTTCGCTGTTCCTTCATGGAGAAGGAACTGCTCTCAGTGCACAAAGGATTGTTAGCCTTTTGAGGGGTCAGCCCTGTGCTGTTGGTCAGTAGATCCCTGTCTGACAACGTGTTAAGAATGTTGAACGTGGATGGCCCATGTTGCATCTCTTGAGTCACACAGGAAAGGGTGCTCTAGGCTAACACATATGACTAATTTATTTCTAGACCAACATTTCAGTAGAGTCACATTTGGAAGTTTGACAGGTCACCTTCTGTGAGAAAAGAAGCTTGCTTTCCCTATGCCTCAAGGCCTTATCAAGCCAGGGTGTGAATGGCAGTAATAGTCTCTGTGATTGTGTGTGTGTGTGTGTGTGTGTGTGTGTGTGTGTCTCCTCTCCTTCATCTGACTTTGGTTTCCCTCTCACCACCTCCATGATCTAATCCCTCGACAGACAACGGATACTTCCCAGGTAGACTCATTCTGTAAGGGATGACTCTCCCCAGCATTCCTCTGCCTCAGGACTTTAATGCTGTTTGTTTTATCAGGAGCCAAACTTAGAGGTTGGCCTCCAGTGTGGAGAGGCCACTGCCTTCATTGGGAAAGCTCTCCTTTCAGCGAATTTTACCTTGCTGGTTCCAGCCCTGCAGGCAGCTTTTGTCTCAGAGCTGAACCTCTTTCTGGCTTAGAATCAAGGCTCTTGCTACTCACAAAAAGTAATGGCAAGTGAGCAGGAGAAGACGAGCAAGTTCTTGAACATCTTGAAGCCTAGACAACTTTACTCTGAAATAGGCATAATATGATTATGATACTGAGAAGTTTTAGAGAAATCATGTATGTAAAATTCTGCTGAAATATGGGAGGATCTCATCTGGAAGGATCTGGGTGATATTTGACTCCACAGGTAAGCTGGTATGTTGCATGGAATGCTGGCAAAAGACACAAGTTTCCTTTATAAAGAGATAGACTCATTACTTACAGCCAGAGAATCACAATAATGCCGAACTCCCTTTCTCACAATGCAAAGCAGAGGGCCAAGTGATGCCTACAGGTTCAATTGGTTGCACTGCAGAAAGAATCTGCAATCTTAGAAAACTTCATTAAAAAACAACAGGGTCAGTACCATGGCTCAGCAGGTAAATGTGCCTGACAACCTGAGTTAAAACCCCAGAGCTAAGTCGAAGAAGAGAAGTAATTTTCAAAAGCTATCCTCTGACTTCCACACAGAACAGACACATACACACCACACACACACACACACACACCACACACACACACAC
>NC_034593.1:104295097-104302342 GCF_900095145.1 Mus pahari | reverse complement strand
ATCTACTGCTGTGCCATATCTACTGCTGTGCCATAGAGAGAGAGAGACAGAGAGAGAGAGAGAGAGAGAGAGAGAGAGAGAGAGAGAGAGAGAGAGAGAGAAATAAGAAAACCTACTTTGTTCTGGAAGAATGCTGCTAACTATGCATATATCACCAAAGAAAGAAAATTCCAGATCAAAACCAGTAGGGTTTCTATTTGGGAGATGTGCAGAAATACAAATGACCATTTTAGTGACTAAAGCACCTCTAGAAAGACCTTAAGTATAACAAGAAATCAGAAAGATTAAATTATTTATTAAAAACCAAACCTCCACTTAACCATTATGTGACTCACTTTTTGGCAATTTCCTGAATGTCTAGAGTCTGTCTCGGAAGCATACCCACAGCAGACATCCTGTATGCCTCACGGGTGCATGAATGATGCACATCATTTCTAAAGCACAACATCCAACATAAAATGGGAGCATCCAATTTTGAACTGTGTATCCTTTTCTTCCTTTGCTTCTGTTGTGTATATTTTCAGAGTTGTTTGATATTGTAAGAGCCAGAGATGATGGATGGCTCAGTAAATGGTGTTTTCTAGACACTACTGAACTGATGCACAGAGGGACTCACAGAGACTCTGGTAGTATGCCTACCACAAGTCTGATGGATCCCAGCACTGTGATGGGGAAGTATACACAGGGTGGCACCAAGATGTTACCTGTAAATAATACCTACTAGCAAAGGTAACATCATTTTTTTCTCAAAGGGAATGTCATAGGGTAGGTATATCAACCATACTTTAGGATAGGCCCCATGCCCAGGGGTCGTTGGCTAGCAAAAACACACTCTGTGAGCATTGTGTGACAAAACTTTTTTTTTAGGGAGTTGTGACACATATGTTAACTTACCACAGACAGGGACCCATGACATAGAAAAAGAATATATATATATATATATATATATATATATATATATATATATATATATGTCACCAAAGTCCCAACATGGTGAACCAGTGAATTTTTTGGGGTTACTTACAGGAGGATGGCTTAGGGCTTATTTACAGCAGCAGAAATGACTCAAAGACAGCTACATCACCAAATCCCACGCTAGCAAGGGTGATGCTCACCAGCTGGGACCCTGGAGCACACTGCACAGCCTGTAGGCTGATCAACAGGTTGGAGAGTGCGCTTTCTAGGAGCCTCAGTTGGTCTAAACCTTTGCTAGACAGCTGGGCTGGTTTCTGTTTCTCCCAGGCAGCAGGGCTGGTCTTGGAGTCTCAGAGTCTTACTTGCCGCTTTACATGTTTGAAATTCTGCTTTGCAGATTGTCTTCACTTAGTGTGAGGGATTCTCAACTTTGTTTTCCCAGGCAGGGAGGGGCCTAGTGAATTTGGTCAGTTTCAGGGATTTCCTGAAGCTTCTGTTGAGCTGTTCACTTTTCTGCTTTGGGAACTTCTCTGCAGAGTGGGGTATTTCAATCTCAGAGGAAGATATTTCACAACTATGCTATTTTTCTTTCTTGTGGGCTTGTTCCATTTTGACTTGTCTTTTTCTCACTGTTTGTTTGTTTGTTTTAATTTGTTTGAGGAGGGAGAATATGAAGTTGGTTGGTTATGGTGGTGAGGAGGACCTGGGAGGAGTTATTGGGAACGGAAAACATGGTAAAAATATTGTATAAAAATAATGTATGATAGATGATTGACCAAGTAAATAAACAAGTAGACTATCCTCAATTTTTAACTATAGCATTGATTTATATGCTTTCCCATCACATATGGTATCTTATTCAGGGTTACTATTGCTGCAAAATGAAACCAAAAGATCATAGCAACTTGGAAAGGAAAGGGTTACTTTGCTTACTCTTCTACATCACAGTTCAACATCAAACAAATTCAGGACAGGAACTCAAGCAGGGAAGGAACCTGAAGGCAGGGAGCTGATGCAGAAGCCATGGGAAAGTGCTGCTTACTGGCTTGCTCCTCATGGTTTGCTCTCTATGCTTTCTTATAGAATCAGGGCTATCAACCCAGGGATAGCACTGCCCCAAAGGCCCCTCCCCTATCAATCACTAATTAAGAAAATGCCCTACAAACCTGATTACAGCCCCATCTTATAGAGGTATGTTCTTAGTTGAGGTTACCTCTATAACTGTTACAGTTCTGAAGGGAAAGGTTTCCCCAGTGTAAATGTTGCAGCTCAGAAGGGAAAGATATCTTGGCAGTCAGGAGTCAAGGAATACCACAAAGCCACCAGGCACAACCAACCTCACACAGAGATACATTGAGAAAGCCACAAGAGGACCATTGGCCCGTGCTGGTGAGAAGTGGCAAAGAGCTGAGTGGGAGGCAGGCTTTAGATAGGGTGTCTTGGGGGAGGGTTGGACTTTCCAGGGTGGCCAAGGAGTGGTGGAATTTTGTGGCTTGATCTCGGGGGCAAGTTTAGGGATTGGTGGGATTCTATGGTCTGATCTTGGGAAAAGCTCGGGTGTTTGTGTGATTTTTGAACACAGGGATTGGTGGGATTCTGTGGCCTGATCCTGGAGCAAGCTCAGGGATTGGTGAGATTTTTGTGGCCTGATCTTGGGCTTTTTGTCTCTGTCTGGTGGAGCTTGGTGGCCTGTGCCTTGATAGGGAAGGGGTTGGCCACTGGTACCTCCCAGAGCTCTCACCCTCTTCTCTGATGGGTTTGGTTTGTGTCAGCTTGACAGAAAACCAGATAGCACTACTGACCTCTTGTCAGCCTGCCACGTAAACGCATTGCTTTTTAATTAGAGTCTTTCATTTCTCATTTATCCCCAAAATAGCATGTAATATTAAAAACACAATTTAAAATATAGATAGCTTTAAAAGTCCTATAGTCTCTACAAATTCAAACACATTAAAAGTCCAGTCTCTTTAAAAAAAAAAATCTGTTAAAGTCTCTGAACTGTGGGATCCTGTAAGATCAAAATTAAGTTACTTTCTTTCTTTAAGAGCAAAGAATCAGGACCCACTCACGAGCCAATCAAAGCAAACCAAAGTGAATAAGTAATTCAGGATTTGATGTCTTCTGGGATCCTCCAAAGGGCTTCAGTTGCTTCTCTGGCTTACCCTCTGTAGCACATGTAGCTTGTGTTCTAAGCACAGGCCGGCTCCACTCCACAGCCACCGCTGTCCTTGTCAGTCATACCGTGGTACTGACATCTCCAAAATGTTGAGGTCTTCTGCTGCAACTGGGCTGCATTTTCACCAATAGGCTTTCCTGGGTTCTCCTCATGATGCAGAGCCTCATCTTTTAAGAAGACCTCTTCAAATCTGGGGCTTCTATTGCTATTCTTGCTGCTCCTTCAACAATGGCCTCCCACAATGCCAAGCCTTAGTTGCTCTCCATGACCCCTTTATGCTTTCTTCCAGTACCACCAGGGGGACTCTTACATGTGTTCAAGTTTGGCTGCCAGCATAAGGTACAATCTTGGCCACCTATGAACAAAGCTTGCATGTATTAACTCTGAGAAAACATTTCCCAGATGATTTCACCTCAGTGATGCTATTTTCCTTCTTAAAAAACTTTTTTATTGATTTCTATGTGAATGCATTCCAATCCCCCCCATCTCCCTACCCCTCCATATCTACCCTCTGCCCTTGCAACTTTGCCCACATAATAAAATAAAAGAGTAAAATAAAATATCGCAATGTGGAAGATGTGGTGTGTCAACGTGTGTCATAAGTATATCCTTTTGCCCAAACAGCTTTATTTGAAAATTCTCATTGTCTGGTTTGAGGCCTCTGGCTTCTGCTACACTATCAATAGTGGAAGCTCATGGGGATTCCTCCCAGATATCCTGTTGTTGTCTTGTGTCATGGAGATTCTGCTGCTGGGAATCCCTTCACATGTTCCAGCAGTTCATAGAAGGGGTAGACATTAGGGTGGGTCAACTCAAAGCCCTGAATCTGGGCCTGGGTGGTAGCTGAGTTGTTCAGACCACCCGTGCTACTAGGGCCAGCTCTCCTGCTTTGCCCAGGAGAGGGGCAGGGCTAGCTCACCTGATTGTCATAGCCATCAAGGGACATGACCATATCTCTCTTGCTTATGAGCTGGATCACACATGCCCATATCACCAGGGCCAGTTCTACTGTGCTGCCCTGGTGAGGTGCAGAGCCACTCTCTTGAGTGCAGCTGGTGGCAAGGGGGTGGGACCAGCTCTCCGGAGTGGTACAGCCAGTGAGAGAAAGGGCCAGCTGGGCCCAGCCCTTGGACATCAACATGGCTCTAGGATGCAGCCCAGACCAGGGTGATCTGCATGGCCTTTGTTGGTAACACGGCCCATGGAGATTGACACAGACCCCTGCTGCTGCAGGGCCATGGACCTAGACATGGTCTTTGGTGGGACATCCTTCTTGTCTCAGGTGGCAGTACATCAGGCTGTTTCTTCCCACGCTTCTGTCTCCGTTTCTGTTTCTTTTCATAGTGCACCAACCGTTCTGGCTCTCTTTCTCTCCTGTCTCTCCACCTCATACTTGCATCTTGTAGTGGTGAGAGGACCTCTTGCTGTTTGTTTCCCTAATCATCACTAATTTCTCAGCTCCAGCTGACCCAAATTGATTATCCCAGCAAGTCAGAGGTTTCACTTTAACGGTTTCAGTATCTTTTAAATCAGAGCCAAGTCTTCAGCCCCACCTAACCAGAACCACAGATTCTTAAGTTAAAACATGTAATAGCCAGATAAAGTCTTTGAGTGACTTTCAAACTTTCCTTTGGAACTTGATGAACCACATTCTCAATTTTTCTTAACATTTTTATTTTTCAAGACCCCACAAAACAACTTTCTAAGCTCTCAAGGCTTCTCTAGCTTAAAATTCCAAAGTCTTTCTACAATTCTTCCTAAAAACAACATGGTCTGGCCTGTCATAACAATACCTCATAAACCTGGTACCAGTTTCTGCCGTAGGGTATTACTATGGTACATGACTACAGCGACGTGAGGAGGAAAGTGTTTATTCGACTTACCCTTCCACATATTATTCATCATCAAGGGGTGTCAGGACAGAACCTCAAACAAGAACTTTGAGCTGACGCAGAGACCAGGGAGGAGTGCTGCTTATTGACTTGCTCCTTATAGTTTGTTCAGTCTGTTTTCTTATAGAATCAGGACCACCAGCCCAGGGGTAGCATCACCCACAACGGGCTGGGCTCTTCCCCACCAATCATGAATTAAGAAAGTGCTCTACAAACTTGCCTACAGCCTTATCTGATGAAGGTATTTTCTTAATTTAAGTTTCTTTTTTTTTTTTTTTCCAGATGACTTTAGCTTATGTCAGGTTGACATTAAACAAGCCATCACATATGATTTTTAGCTGATGTAAAGGAGGAATTAATTTTAAGTTCTGTGCATCTTCTAAGAACATAGATGCATTTCTCTGTGTACTCTTGTGGATGTTCTGAGACCATAAAGTAGCCAAATAGGTAATGAGCAGAAGAGAGGAGAATTAAAAATATAAATAATTCCCAAACTGGATAAATGGTTCTGAAATAAATTGAAAGTTGATATAAGTTCTGCCACAGAACTCTTATTTTTCCCATGGCTATTTCCCAAAATTCATGGGCATTTCAAAAAGAAAAATGCCCACCAACCACTCCACCATAAATCTTCTTAACCCCTGAAATTAAAATCTCCAAGGAAAACTCAGCAGTCACATGAAAACAATGGCTCAAGCTGGGCCACCAGTTTCCATGTTTGTATGTTAACAGGGATCTAGGAGGACCCAGGGCTGCAGGTGGGGGTGGGGTGGGGTGGGGTGGGGAGTCACACTGGAGCCATTTCTCACCTGTGCCTTTCTGCATTCTGAGGAGTTTTTTGTTCTTGTTTTTTTCCCCCTTTTTTTCTCAGCTTCCACAGATTTTATTATGTGCAAACCTGGACCCAGTAAATGCTTTCAAAAACATGGTAATGGCTGTGGTAAGCGAAGCCCAGAGGGCCTTGTGGTACTATAATGGAACAGATTTGGTATTCATAAGGTCACAGCATTGGGCAGCCTGGTCAGATTTTTGGGGGCCTCTAAGGCAAGCAAAGAATAGAAAGCAATAATGTTTTATACGCTCCCTGCTCTCATGTAAGCTACAGTCAAGTTGTGCCTGATAATTTTTTTCCCCCATTAATCCCCTTTTTTCCTTGCGTTAGGAAATCTTTGGAAAATTGCTGAGTTGGCAGCTGAAAGTATTTTCTTGGCAAGCCCTTTGAAATTGTAATTGTATTAAAAAGAGCCCCTTTCTTATCTTTGCCTCTGAATACTGTTTCTTTTTCTTCTTCCCTGTCCTCTGTTGGAGAGAAGAATAAAATAAATGGTGCGTCTTTATCCGCAGCACATCATTATTTCAGAACCTTCAGAGACTGGTGAATTCTCCATTGTTAATCATTTTAGACCCAAATCAGTAACAGGTTGGGAGGCATTAGCTGGGCATAACAAAGCATTACTTGTATATTCGGGTGGGTCTGGCATCTCAGCTGGTCCTTGGGTGTAAATGAGCTGCAAGCAAGCCACTCCCCAGAACACAGAGTCCTTAGTTGCTGCTGCCCCATCCTCTTGAATTTAGGGTCCCAGACTGTGAATACAAAATGCCAATTCTAAGAAAGCTGTCTGACCCCAGCTTATGAAGCAACACACGGAACTGTGTGTTCAATATTTTGTCGAGTCACCTTTTCAAAATTGATTTTCAGACGATATTTCTCACCTCCACTGGGAATTTTAGGTTAGGAAGAGCAGTATATTTCTTCTGGTGTCTCTCTGGGATAAATAAGGAGATGATAGGAGAGACCGTTTTCTCCTTGACCCCAGTGTCTCTATAATGCATCCTGAATCATTTTGCCCCACCCCTCCAGGGTTTACACTTGGGCCTGGAGACCACAAAATGAGAAAGGAACAAATAGCCTGCCTTCATTTCTAAGTCACTTCTGACCCAGGGCAAGGGTTTCTGCTGTGAGGGGGCCAGGGAAATGATTCTGCAGCACTTGACCAGAAGCTCAGCATCCCACAGAGAAGTGGCCTCTTCTCTTCTCTTCTCTTCTCTTCTCTTCTCTTCTCTTCTCTTCTCTTCTCTTCTCTTCTCTTCTCTTCTTTTCTCTTCCCGTCTCTTCTCTTCCCGTCTCTTCCCGTCTCTTCCCGTCTCTTCTCTTCTCTTCTCTTCCCGTCTCTTCTCTTCTCTTCTCTTCTCTTCTCTTCTCTTCTCTTCTCTTCTCTTCTCTTCTCTTCTCTTCTCTTCTCTTCTCCTCTCCTCTCCTCT
>NC_034593.1:104277805-104295012 GCF_900095145.1 Mus pahari | reverse complement strand
TCAGATGCCCTGAGCCTCTGACTCTGTGTTAGGATTTAGTGCCAGAAGTACTTGGGCTGGTCCAGGCTAAGTTAGGGTATTCAACAGATCTCTCCCTCCCTCCCTCCCTCCCTCTCTCTCTCTCTCTCTCTCTCTCTCTCTCTTTCTTTCTTTCTTTCTTCCTTTCTTCTTGTCTGTTTTCCTTACTTTCTTCCTACCTTCCTTCCTTTCTTTTGTTCTTCTTGCAACCAGTGAATCCTGGAGCCCTTACTTAATTAGAGCAGATGCCCCAAGGAAAACCAGCAGAGTTTGCATTTGTCACAGAATACTAAGAATACCACAGAATACTGAGGATAATTGGTGGAATTTGCCTTAAGGATTGAAATGAGGGTGCAGACCATGACTGTATCAAAGGGCAGGGGTCCAACCTGGGGTTATAGAAACATAAGTGAGACATACTAGAAAAGAGGGTGGTGGGAGATTTTCATTTCATTGCTACTTAGCTATAAATAAACTTGGGAAGAATTTAGGCTCAGATCTGAGCACTATATTTTATTAGTTAAATAGTCTTGGGCAAGTTATTTAACTCTCATTTCTAGGTTTCTTTATCTACAAAGAGAGAACAGTTCTCCAAGGGGCCATTTAAAGATAAAATGATTGCTGTATAATGCTTCTGGTGTGGAATAAGGCTTAGTTAATGTTTTATTCTTTCCTTACTAATGTCTTAATGATTAATGGTGTTAATCATGCCAGACGGGTTCCTCAGAGGCTCAATCTACAACCCTCCCCTTTGAAGGGGATCCTGAAGCATTTTCTCAGACTTCACAAGAAAAGTCAGCTAGTTTGTTGGCCAATGATCAACTTCCTGGAAACAGATGGGAGGTTGGAGGTTTTGGAGAAAGGTGAATCACTTTAGGGTTGGTTGTAGAGTGAGAACTTGAAAAAGCACCAGGATACACATAATAATAGACCCACTAAGAAAAACGAATAATACTTCTCAATGACTGAAGTAGAGCAATGAACGGACTTAGGAGGACATTTGAGAGGAGGTGACTGATGGTTTTCATTCGGATATTACTAACAAAATATCTGAGGCTGGGCACTTTCTATTACAAAAAGACTCAGAGTCTGGAGGCTGAAAGTCCAAGATGGAACATTTCTATCAATTTGACCCCTGCTGAGACCTTTTGAGTGGATCTTATCACCTCGGATGAACCTACCTGAGAGGAGATCACATGGTAAGACAGGAGGTCAAACAGGAGAGAGAGAGAGAGTGAGAGAGAGAGAGAGAGAGAGAGAGAGAGAGAGAGAGAGTGAAGGGTGACATCAGAGATCAGAGCTCTGAGGTGCCAGATTTACTATTTGTATCAACTCACTGGGATTCACGAAAAGAAGGTTTATTTAATCTTCCCAAGATTGTCCCTATGAGTCAAGCGCCTCTCACTAACCTTCACTCTGAAAGGTGTCAACAGCCTCCCACACCACACTGGGTGGGCTTGTGAGTAAGACCTCATTCAGACCATTACCTTCTGCATCTTGAACTTATCAGTTTATAAACTGAGTGGGTTGTGTGCTTATTGAATTCGTTCCTGCCCGCCCACCTTTCACAAATGCCACGCCTAGAAATTGAGAAGGAGTGGCAGATTGAGTTTGGATAGATCATGGGAGGCATAGATTTTGCGTGTGATTTAACTATATTAGCAGTTTGCACTTAGTGTTTAGAATAATAAATGCTCATGTGATTGTCTAGTCCTTACAGAGTCCAGTATTCCTCTGGTATTTGTTCTGCTATAATACCTTTAGTGGCTTAAAATTAGACAAATATGTGTCCCCCATACTTCTTGTAGCCAGAATTCTTAACCAGGTGGTAGACTTAAAAGCAGATCATTAACAGTGCTGTGTTTCTTGGAGACTCCATCTTCAAAGAAAATTACTCTCATCTTCACTCATTCATTTCCTTCCTTCTGTCCTTCTTCCTCTCAGACAGGCTTTCCAAAAGTAGTTTGGGCTAGCCTTGAACCCATGATACTTCTTGCTTAGTTCCCAATGTGCTGACATTTCAAGGTGTGAGGCTCCAGTCCTAGCCTCCAATTCTTTCTCTCCTGCTTTTACATAGACACCTTGTCTGGCCTCACCCAGATAAACCAGTATTCTCTGCTAATTTTTTAAAATTATTTTATTAGATATTTTCTTCATTTACATTTCAAATGCTATCCCGAATGTCCCCTATACCCTGCTCCCCTACCCACCCTGCTCCCCTACCCACCCACTCCCACTTCTTGGCCCTGGTGTTCCCCTCTATGGGTCATATAAAGTTTGCAAGACCAAGGGGCCTCTCTTCCCAACGATGGCTGAATATGCCATCTTCGGTTACATATGCAGCTAGAGACATGAGCTCTGGGGGTACTGATTAGTTCATATTGTTGTTCCTCCTATAGGGTTGCAGACCCCTTCAGCTCCTTGGGTACTTTCTCTAGCTCCTGCATTGGGGGCCCTGTGTTCCATCCAATAGCTGGCTGTGAGCGTCCACTTCTGTGTTTGTCAGGCACTGGCATAGCCTCACAAGAGTTCTGCTAATTTTATTATCCTTACATCAATAACTGCTACTAAGTCCACTACTGAGAACAATGCACCTGCAGGTCCTGCAGGATAGATTATGACATTTTTGGGAGAACTTAGTTTTACATGAACATGTAAAATATAGTGAGTCATCTCGGGCATCTTAAAAGTCACTTCCCTAAATTTAAACATTATTTGGTTCTTCTTTTTCAATTAACAGAGATGACTGAGCAGATAAAACCAGTTAAGCCAAGAAACTAGTCATGAATCCATGCCTCTTTTTCTCCTTTCCACTGGTGGGGTAGGAGAGGCCGTTAAGAAGCCTTTGTAGAATAAGGTAGGGTGGAATGTCATCATATTGGAATAATACTATATATTATCTTGAGCACCTTTTTCAGGGACATTGTTTCTGCATACAGGCTGGCTTGCCTCACAATCCTCCAGTATCAGCCCCCTAAGAATAGGATTACATTAAAGGCATGCACCACCACTCCTGGCAATACATTGCACCTTGGTCAAGCTCTGTGAGAACAGTAGCTTGGTGAGCCCTTAACCAGAAGATCCACATGGACCCCTGACATATCACTACCACTAAGGGACAACTTCTCAGCCATTAATTTCTTTTCCATTATCTATTTTTCCTTTTAATTTTGAGACAACTTCATACTCTGCAGCCCAGGCTGGTCTCAAAATCTTGACAGTCTCTCTGTCTTAGCTTCTCCAGCACTGGGGTTATAGGCAGGGGTCACTGTGCCTGGTGTGACTAATTTTAATGCACATCCCACTGTGCAGCTTATGTAGAAATTCTTCTGCTGTCAGTGCAAGGTAGAACATCAACATTGCCTTAGGCCAGTACAGATAAACACCAATAAGAAGTAATTTATTTCTGCATTTCCTTACTGCTGAATCAGTCAGGAGCTTCTCTCCACCTAAGGCTGTCTATTTTCAAAAGGGTAATGCTGCAGTAAGTGGGGACTCCCCGTGGCTATGACAAGACTGGGTTCTTTTATTTTTGCTGTAGAATCAGGACTATTTAAACCATTCTAGAAAGCTCTTTCATGTCATCAATGTCTCTAGATGGCATCCTCATTATCTTCAATCATATCAGTCTTCTGGTGTATAAGGTACAAAATTGTCCCATCTACATTTTTGCTCCTCAAATAGGTAGTGCTAACTTCTCTTAATAATTTGCATTACAAGAGTTTGTCAAATATTAAATGAATTAAAATAGCCATTCCATTGGTTCCATCGATAGAGTTATGGTCCACCCCACTACTGTTATTGATTCTTAAAAACAACATTTATTTTTTACTTATGTGTCTGAGTGTTTGACCTGCATGTATGTTTATGCATGTATGCATGTTCATACATGGTGCCTTGGACTCCAGAAGAGGCCCCAACTTTCCTAGAACTGGTGGCACAGGTGTTTGAAACTAAACCTGGGTCTTCTCCATGAGCAGCCAATTCACTTAACCATTGAACCATCTCTCCAGCCCCTGTAACTCTTTCTTTGAGGTAATTTCTCCTGGAGATAGTGAGCTACTGGGTGGGACACTCCTGTTGCTATGGCTGACACCTCATCCCAGTCTGATGGTGGTTAAACTCATTTGCTCCAATACCTAACATTTTGTTTGTAATATTTAACTTTAATTTAAATTTGTTTGTGCATGGCATTGAACCCAAAACTGTCTTATGCTACAGAAGTACTTTGCCAGTGAACTCCATCACTAGCCCTTTGTAGTTTATTAGTCACTGTATCTTAAAACAACAACAAAAAATAGAGGTTCTGTTCCCAGCACCCACGTTATGTGACTTACAACCTCCTGCAACTTTCATTCCAGAGGGTCGGACGCCCTCTTCTGGCCTCTGTGGCCACCTGAATTCTTGTTTAGACACCCAAGTGCACACCTGCATATACAATAAAATAAATAAATCAGACTAAAAACGCCAGTTTACTTGTTACTCTGTGCATGCAAATGCATGATTGTTACTGCATGCATACAAATACAGATGATCGTTCCTGTAACAGTCATCACAGCTAAGACAGAAAACGCTTCTATCCCTGCCAAGAAATGTCTTCTTCATTGTCTACATCAATTCTCCATCACCCTGCAGCTCGAGACTCTTTCCCTCTTCTTCCTGTCGTTGTGGGTTTAGTCATCTTTTCTGGAATCTGTTGACTTAGAGTCAGGCTTTATACAGATGTTCATGTCTGCATCTTAAAATTTGTCTTTTTCTTTTCTTTTCTTTTTTTGAAATTCACTCCTACTATTGCGTATGTCAGTAGACTTTTATTTTTTTTTTTTCCTTTGCTGAGAAATATTCTATAGTGTGGCTAGAGCACATTTGTGTCTGCTCACCCCGATGGATGGATATTTTAGAGTGTTTCTAGTTGGGAGGTCTTTCGAGTGAAGTGTGGATATTTGTTTCCATGACTATGCAGGCGCGGTTTCATTTCATTTCTTTTCTTTATTTCTTTATTGATTGTGTGCAGTTCTGGCGATTGAACCCAGGCTATTGCACACACTAGGGGAGTGCTGGACCACTGAGCTGTATCATTGGTCCCCAACCCTTTCATCATTTAAAATAAACAAGATATACGATAAGTAAATAATAAAGTAAGGTTTCTAGGCTACATTTAAGCGTGATTTTGACGTCATACTAAACTGTTTTCCATGGCTGTACCATTTCTCGCTACTATGAGCATCACCTAAGTATCTCTTCTGTTTTACTACTTGCCAGCAGTTGGCAATAATTTTTTTTTAAGCAGTGTGTCATGTAGCCCAGGTTGATCTCATACTGAAGATGGCCTGAAAGTTTTGATTTTCTGACTTGTGTCTCTTCAGTGCCACAATCACAGATGTGGGCTACCATACTCAGTGTATGGAGTGCTGGGGATTGGTCCCAGGGTTTTGTGTACACTAAGCAAATATTCTACCAACCAAACTCCAGCCTCCATTTTTACTTTTCAGTATTCTTAATATTAAATCATGCATGCTAGGAAAATTACCACCGAGCTTTGCCCCAGCCTCTTTATAGTTTGAACTACTCCAATGGTTGGGCTGTAAGACCCCGTTGGGATTTTACTAGTTATGTTTATGGACACACAAGTATAAAACATGAATCACTATTTTTAGCTTAGTTTTAATATTTCATTATTGAGTTGTATGATTCACTTATGTTTACTTGCAGGTACGTATTTAATTTTAAAAATTTAAGTATTTTATCCCAGTCTTGGCTTATTTTTTTTAACTTTGATTTTGATGATGTATAATTTGTTATTATGATTCTTATTGCTATTGCAATGAATTAACACACATTCAGTGACTTAAGCTCTACACATTTAAAGCCCTGGAGGCCAAAAGACCAGGCTATGCTGGGCAGTCCGCATTCTATCCACAGACTCCATTTCTTTGTTTTGCCACCGTTTGAAGCTGTCTGCAACCCTGATCCCTTGGTGGCCTCATCTCTCTGACTCCTGCTTCCCTCTTTGACTCTGACCTTTCTGCAGCCATGTACAAGGTCACTTGTCATTACAATGCAACTCTCAGTGAAGCCAGGGTAGTCTCTCCTATTTCCAAACCCTAAATCCCAGCTCCCCCTGCCCCCCCGCAGCAAGTAGCTCATTTACAGGTTTGGAAGAGAGCAACAGGGTCACTTTAGGTGCTATTATTCATCCCCCCCTGAGCATCTAACTTCATCCTTCTGTCTCTTATGTCTATTAAGGCTGTAGTCTATTAAGGCTCTAGTCTATTAAGGCTGTAGTCTACAATGTCTGGACACTTTTCCTGAGCTTTACTCAAAATGGAGGTCTCCCTTTTCTTAGTGGGGTGTCTGGTTCTCTGTCTGATGTGGGAAGCCCAACCTGCACAACTTCTACTTGAGGAATGTGACATAGTCCTTGTCAAAATGACAGTCTCACCTTCCTCTTTCCAGATAAGAACCTGCTCAGCAAGTACCAGGGGTTCTTGGAATGCCTCTCCATGCACATGAGGATCTTCACATTCCCAGTATGTTAGGATCCAGCCAGGGCTGGAGAGATGGCTCAGCTGTTAAGAGCACTGACTGCTCTTCCAGTGGTTCCAGTGGTTCCTCACACGGTGGCTCACAACCATCTGTAATGGGGATCTGATGCCCTCTTCTGGTGTGTCTGAAGACAGCAACACTGTACTCACATACATGAAATAAGTAAATAAATCTTAAAAAAAAAAAAAAAAGCAAGCATCCAGCCAATGCCAATGACTTACATTCACCCTAAAAGCCCCTTCCCACTCTCACTCTCCAAGGTTCGCCCCAAGTACTGTGTGCTTGTACAAGCTGTTTTCACTGAATATTGTCTAAAAGAGTTGTAACACTAAGATCATTGGAGAAGTATTAACCCCCTGTAGACCTCACCCATTCTAGGCTCCACTTCACCCCTTTCAGTCCGTGGGCAGAGGTGCATGAACATCCCAAGGGAGGATGCACAATGGTTAACCACATTTCTCTCCTCTTTACTCCTCTTCCTGTCTTTTTGTCTCTCGGGATGATAAAATTTCTTCTTGTGGAATTGTATACATTTAGCTATTATGCTTAGGTTAGATTTGTGATGTGTTTCGAATTGATTTTACTGATGGTGCTGACGTAAGGGTCGTAATTCATTTGATTGTTTTGTACTGTTTTCGTCAGTATCAATACGGAAACATCTATCTCCTCAAATTGTTTACCTTCACAGTTTTGTCAGCAATCAATTGATCACTTATGCATGGATTGATTTCTATTCCATAGTCGGATTTTGCTGGATGAAAATGTTATTGATTCAGATCTTGGCTTAGAATCATGAGTTTGTAATGCCTTAATTTATATTTTTAGATGTGACTGCCATGGCTTTTCATGATATGAGTGTTTTTCAAACCTCCCCCAACACAATTTCCTGGCCAGCTTTTCTGAATGTCAAGCAATGCCTTGAATGCACCATGTTCCTTTGGCCTCAGAATTCTTCAGATGTGTCTGAAGAACTTTGGACCTTGGACATGGTTATTTTCACAGCATCTTACTTATGTCATCTATTAGCCTACTACTATCTTTTCCTTTTCTTTGGTTATCAACATATGAGTCACTCTGCATTCAAGTTACTATTAGATATTCCTAAATCTCCTCTTCATGTAGGCTTCTAGATTGTGGATATTATAACTAGCCTACTTGCATCCCTTGGTGCTTAGCATGTTTGTTTTTTAAGTGACTATGATTAGCTCTCTGTCATGTAGTATAGGATTCATCCTTATCTACAGCAATTTATTGTAAAGGATAGAATGTGTATATAGGTACATGTGGGGGCCTAGAATTGATATAGTGTGTCTTTCTTGATTTCTTCCCAATTTATTTATTGACATAGACTCTTTTGCTGGACCTGGAGATTGTCACCAATTCTGGCCAGTCTTGCTAGCTAGCTTGTCCCAGGGATATTGTCACTGTCTCCTGAGTACTGGGATTACAGGCGTCTGTTACAAACTCATGATTCTAAGCCACATCTGTCTTCTTGGCTTTTATGTATGTTCTTGGATATGAGTTGTGGTCCTCACACTTGCATGGTGAGAGCTTTATCTACTGAACCATTTCCCTGTTGCCATTTTTAAAAAGTTAGACAAAATGCCATCGCCAAGAAGTATTTCTCTACAAAAAGGATATTCTATGTGAAATAATGTATCAATGAGCCTTAAAATCTTTCATGGTGATCTTAAGCAGTTTATAGCAATCTACTGGATATATTGTTTAGGATAATCAAGATCATTGGGTATGTTTTCAATTTGATAAGGGTAAAGGGGGACAAGCAGCCAGTGTTTAGTTCAGATAGTCTATGTGCTTAGCAGTAAGTAAACTTAATCTTTACCGTCATTATACAACTTAATTCCTCAAAAAACATGGGATGTGGGAACAAGAATGACAGTGCTCAGAGAGGTATGAATAAAGAGTTAATCAAAAGCCTGCATTTAAATCTGGAGATATTTTAGTGAGATGTGTACACCAGCTATTTCCTCAAACTAATCTCAGCATGCTCTTAATTTTTTTTAAAAAAAAATTATGATCTTATAGTGACTAGGGGCATCACTAAACATCAGTTGCTCTCTGTTACTTAATTCCAAGTTAGTGGGATATCTCAATGTATCTTTAGATAGCTTGGCACTGTGTTAGTATAGACCTGACATTGGTGTGTTTGTGTTTTAGGATGATTCTAAAATGTTCACAGATAAGACATGCAGAAAATTCCAAATTTGGTCTTAAATTGAGGTTGTTATTTTCACAGTAGTCCTCAAATTAATACATGCAAGAGGAACCAGGGAAGGGGAGACAGAGCGTTAGCTATGCCTATAACCCTGGGGCAGAACCCAAGGGAAATCTGACTCAATTCTGTTGGGAATTTCCTCTATGTTCTCTTACTTCTCCTTTTGAATCTACTCAAGTTAGGTTTGTTGAGACACTTTTCAGAGGGAAGTTATAAGGATAATTTCCTTGTTCCTTCTACTTTTGATAGACATTTCAACTGATGTTCCAAGCCTTTTGATTTTCATCGCTTAAATTTGTGATATACATTATAATACACACATACTATCTATCTATCTATCTATCTATCTATCTATCTATCTATCTATCTATCTATCTATCTATCTTTCTATCTATCTATGTATCTATAAATTAGGATGTAAGGCAAAGTTTCCTAAGCAGCGAGATGCCAAAATTAGAAAAAAGTATGTGCCAAATCCCAAATTAGAATAAATTATTATTATTTATTTCTTGTTTCCAATTAGAAATTAAAGCTCTCCAAGTGAAAGGATTTTTCTATTAGGAAATTAGTTGTAAAGAAATGACCTTTCAAGAGTCTAATTTATCTTCCAATGAAGCTTATAGGTCTTCTGTTGCATTCAGTTTTCTGGAGCAGTAGCACAATGCCACAGAGCTGGTCATTTATAAACAGTAGACGTTGATTTAGCTCACCATTCTGCTGGCATCATCTCAGCCTCTGATGTGGGTTTTCTTGCAGCATCACAGCCTGACTGAGGACATCCATTGTGAGACAGAATAGGTGTTCTAACTTTGTTTTCTCTCTTCTTACAAAGTTCTCATGGTTGCTTTGATTTAATGACCTTACAAACTGTAAGGGTCTGGCAAGGCTACAATTATCAGTAACATATGAGTTTTGGACTTAAGGCTGTTTTGTCTTTTTTCTTTTCTGTGTTTTTCTTCCCTCTCTCTCTCTCTCTGTCTCTGTCTCTGTCTTGGTCTCTCTGTCTCTTTGTCTTTCTGTCTCTCTGTCTCTCTCTCTCTGTCTCTGTCTCTCTCTCTCTCTCTCTCTCTTTCTCTTTCATTCTCTCTTTCTTCCTTTCTCTCCCTCTCTCCTTTCTTTCTTTCTTTCTTTCTTTCTTTCTTTCTTTCTTTCTTTCTTTCTTTCTTTCTTTCTTTCTTTCTTTCTTTCTTAGTTTCTTTTTTTGTTTCTTTCTTTGTTTCTTTCTTTCTCTCTTTCTTTTCTTTCTTTTTTTGAGATAGGATTTCTTTGTGTAGTCTTGGCTGTCCTAGGACTCACTCTCAGACCAGGCTAGCCTCAAACCCATAGGCCATCTTTCTCTGCCGCCCAAGTACTGGGTTTAAAGGCATTCACCACCATGGCCAGCTCTAAGTTTTTAATGTGTGATTATAGGAGGGCAAATTGAAAACTGAACCCTGGTTTCATATCATCTGCATTGATAGCTCAACAGAGCATTTTTGTCTCTGAGATATTTTGCTTTTCCCAGATGATGAAGTGTGAAATAAAAACATGACCCTGATTCTGCATTGATAACACCAATTAATCAGCTAATAGATAAAGAAATAATGTACAATGTATAAAAGAACTTTGAGAAAAACAATGAAGTTTAAGCAACACACACACACACAGACACACACAGACACACACAGACACACACAGACACACACAGACACACAGACACACAAAGATGCATAGTAAGTTTTTAGATAAGACAAATACAAAAGCAACCATTACAGAAAAATTTAGTCCAGGCAGATGCAGAAGCCAGAATGCTATGGACAGAGGTGCTAAGCAGAATCTGGAGAGAATGAACTAGAATGAAAGATTTTAGAGCAGTGGTTTTCAACATGTGGATTGTGATGCTTTCAGAAGTGGGCGTGTTGAATGACCACTCTCAGATCATTGGAAATACAGATATTTAAGCTGTGACTCATAACAATACCAAATTTACAGTTATGAAGTATCAATAAAAATAATTTTATAGTTGTGAGTTAATATAACATGAGGAGCTGTATTAAAGGGTCACAGCATATTTTCATATATACAGCCACCAGGTCTGGGGTATGGGAGAACCTCTAGAAAATCCCAGAGACCTGGGATGGGGGAGGCTCCTACGACTCAATGTGAGTGACCTTAGCTGAAATGCTCAACAGTAGGGCTATGGAAGAAGAAACAACCTCCAGGACCCCAGTGGAGAGATGGGGACATCAACCCACCTACTGAACCTTCAACCGAAAATTGTTCCTGCCTAAAAGAAATGTAGGGACAAAAATGGAGCAGAGACTGAAGGAAAGGCAGACCAGTGACAGGCCCAAATTGGGATCCATCCTATGGGTAGGCACCAATCCTAGACACTAGTACTGATGCCATGTTGTGCTTACAGACAGGAGCTTAGCATGGCTGTCCTCCGAGAGGCTCTACCAGTAGTTGACTGATGCAGACATCCACAGCTAAACATTGGACTGAGATCAAGGACCACTATGGAAGAGTTAGGGGAAGGATCAAAGGAACTGAGGAGCATGGCAAACCCATAGGAAGACCGACGGTATCAACTAATTCGGACTCCTCAGAGCTCCCAGAATCTAAACCCCCAACCAAGGAGTATACACGGGCTGGTTCCAACACTGACACCTATATATCGAAGGGCTGCCTTGTCTGGCCTCAGTGGGAGAGGATGTAACTAATCCTGTAGAGACTTGATGCCCCAGGGTAGGAGATACCCGGCAAGCCACCCTCTCAGAGGAAAAGGGGAGGAGGGATGAAGGGAAGAACTCTTCAAGGAGGGACCAGGAAGAGAGCAACATTTGGGATGTAAGTAAATAAAATAATAAACAAACAAACAAACAAACAGAGGGTCTCAGCATTAAGAGGGCTTTAGAGAGTTTCTTATAGGTTAGGTGTACTGTTTTGGTTCTGAATAACATTACCTTGAGCAAAGATGGTTTGAAGAAAAAAATGATTGATGGAACAGGCTGGATGGCAGTGTGACTTAGAGTGAATTGACATTGCAGAGCACCTGACATCCTCCTGTCACTCTGGCCTGCTTCTGAGTGTCCTTGGAAGAATCTTCTTGGGTTAACAAGATGGACACTGGTTTCAACAGTGCTGTTTACCCCCGTGTTGCTATCAACACAGAGAAAGAAGAAACCTTTTTCCTGAATCAAGATCATTATTTATTTTCTTTAACTGAATTGGGAAGACAGATGTCAGGTTTATCTATGGCCCCAAACCACGTGTGAGCAATGCATGAACTTGCACACTGAGTAACTTGTAATAGTTTCTGCAAGTGGAGGGGGTCTCTGAACAGAAGTGGGGTTCTGCTCAGAGAGGGAGGGAAGAATAAATATGGAGCAAGACACCAAGAACATTGACCTCAGAATTCAGAGATGAAATACTGAGGTTTCTGGCATGGGCTTCAAGAGTTTTCAAGCAGTCAAGTGAGCCCGGGGAATGACAAACCATTTAAAGAGGAAGCCAATACAGGTCAAGTCATGGGGTATTTAAGACACATGAGAGCCACAGCATGATGAGAAGGCCATAAAAACAATAAGAACAAAAATGAAACCAGAAAATCTGAGTGTCAGGCAAATGGAAATAGAAGATAAATCACAAGCCTTAGTACTCTCTAGGAAGCTGGGCTACCCAGATTGGAGAATTCTAGGTTCGGTGAGAGATCCTGTCTCAAAAGATAAGATGGAGGATGATTAGGGAAGATACCAAACACCATTCTGTAGACTCCACATCTACATCCACACATACCCATGCATACATATCCCACATCCACACATACCCATGCATACATATCCCACATAAACAATAAATCACATTAGCATCCTCCTAAGTCTTCTTAGAGGGCTTGCTAAATAATTGATAACCTGTTTCATCAGGGTAGTATTTAAAACTTTTTATCTTAAAGTTTTTAATTACATTTATTTATAGATTTAGTTTGTATTTGTGTGTCTGTGAGTGTGTGTTTGTGTGTGTATGTGTGTGTGTGTGTGTGTGTGTGTGTGTGTGTGTGTAGGAATCTATACATAACCACACATGTGTGGAGGTCTGTGGACAATTTTTAGGAGTCATTTCTCTCCAACTCTGGGGGTCCCAGGCCTTTAGCCACAGGGCCCTCTCAATAGTCCAAGAACTCATGTTTCTAACAAGTTTCCATATGCCTTTTGGGTTGTTGGTCTGGGGCATTTGGGTTGGGAAGCAATAGTTAGGAGGAAAGCCTGTCAAAAACTGTTACATCGGTGTGTTTCACTGTGTAGTATAATGACTACTTGCCGAGGTTGAGTAATGGACAGCATTAAAAAATGCCGGTTTGTAAAATGTCTTTCCCAGAGGAGTGTGTCGGCAGCTTTGGAGAAGAACCTGCAGACATATTTTCTAACAAGTTCTGCAGACGAGCCTGCCATGGCTGGGGTCTTTTGCTAAATTGTGTGAACTTCTTGTAAGCTGTCACCTCCCTCTGCGTACTCTGTAATTAGCAGGTTGTTACAGAGACGTGTCATCCTTCACTGGGACCGTGATTGGCACAGAATTAAACACTGGCAATTTCAGAGACAGATTAGGAAGCACTCATGTCCCGTGTGTGTATGTGTGTGTGTGTGTGTGTGTGTGTGTGTGTGTGCTTCGTTTTATTGATCGACCTTGAGTAAAGCTGTGTAACCACTGATTGTTCCATTTCTTAATGTGGAAGATGACATAAATAGGTGAGCATATGTAATAATCAATAATATTGTATCCTTAGTAACCTGTTTACAAACATGACTCTTCTAGATTTCTCCTACAATCTTGTTTTCCTAGTAGGCTGAGTTTATTAGCTACCTCTCTGTTGCTGTGATAGAACATCATGACCAAGACCACTTTAGGAAGGGAGAGTTTATTTGGGGCGTCTGGGATAAGGATTTGTGATGGCATGGAAGAGACAGGCATGGCAACAGAAACAGAGAAGGGAGGTTCACATCTGGAACTATAGCAGGAAGCAAAGGGAGCAAACTGGGAATGATGCTAGACTTTTGAAGCATCAAAGTCCACCCCCCCACCCATACCATGGTACTTCCTCCAACAAGGTCACATCTGGATCTCCCTGAACAATGCCACCTACTGGGGACCAATTATCCTATTGGGAGGGGCAGTGTTCATTTGAGCCACCACTGTGAGATCCTGGCTTATCCAGAAATACACATTTTGCCAGAAGCAGTTTATCATGCTGTTATAAAATGAATAAAATGCAGGGACAGGTTCAAAGAAAAAAGTAGAAAAAGACCTTCAGTGCTTAAGAAGCAAGTAGAGAAGACCAGAAACCTGGTTAGTGCTGCTAAGCTGTCAGTAGATACTCTGGCTGCTTTGTAGATTGTCTTGTACCTATGTGGTTACATATAACTCTTGTCCTTATTTAAAATGACATGCCTCCTTCTGTAATGCCCTGTGAGATTACAGCTACAAAGACATGCATGGAGTGCTGATATAGTACTTAGTGTGTATCAGAGGTGGGTGACTTACAGATTTCACAGGAGTGATAGTTCGGGAAAACAAGGAGAGTGCTTTTAATCTCAAAACAGACTGTGAAGTCCAACCAAACGTGGGCAGATTCTAAAGGAGGCTCCAAACTTGGCACCAGTTAGCCAATTCATTTTATTTTTCTGTATCTTCCTGCACATACACATGTGATAGGATAATATTTTTTACCCAAGTCATTGGAGCACAAGGCCAAGAAGATGGACTGTAGTTAAGTGAGTAAGTGAATGTCTGTCCTCATCTGTTCAAATGGGTTTTTTACAATTTTCCAACCATCTAAATAGCCTTTCTCAAGAGCCACTATATATCCTCCCTCCTTCCTCCCTTCCTCCTTCCCTCTCCTTCTCCTCCTCCTCCTCCTCCTCCTCTTCCTCTACTCCTCCTCCTCCTCTTCCTCCTTCCCCTTCCCCTTCTCCTTCCCCTTTCCCTTCTCTCTCTCTCTCTCTCTCTCTCTCTCTCTCTCTCTCTCTCTCTCTCTCTAACACACACACAAACACACACACACACACACACACAAATGTAGAATTTAAATGTCAAGATATCCCACTACCTTTGATTTTTCAGACAAGTTCAGTGCTTGTCTGTGCCTATCTTACTGAGGTTACTACCATAGCTATTATGTTTTCATGTTGAGCCTTGAACATTTATATTTCCAAGTAATAATTAGTAATAAGGAGTGGAACTAAAATTCCAGACAATAACAGCAAAGCAAAACAAACAAACTACCTTCTCTGTTTCCTCCCCAAATTCTAGTGTGTCTTAAGGAAGCACAGGCAGAGAGCAGTTAAATTACACGCTGGTACCACAGGATCCGTGGTTTGGGGATCAGGTGCTGTTCCTATCCCAAAGGCATCTACTTCACAGCAAGCTACATTGTCCTATGCATAATCTCTTTCCACCTAGATCATGTGCTTCCCTCTCTTTATGTCCATCATTTAGATTCAAAACCTATCAACGATTATTTGATTAAATAATGTTTATCGTCCTTATCCTCCCTTTCCTCATTATTTGTTTCCCTCTCTCTTCACTCTTCTTCTCTTTTGTGTTTCAAAGCAAACCCTAGTGTCTTGTGCTGCCCTTAACAGAGACTAAGTCCTGATTACACATTCACATTCTGATGGCATCCTCTGTGTTAGACAAGTTCATAGGGAATCCGATTCTGGATCTTTCAGTTCTGTGAATCATTAAGTCCCACTTTTAAGGGGGAGAAACTTGGGGCATTTCCTGTATTTTTCAAATAGTCTAAGACACCGAGGTTTTAAAAAATAACTTACTGTGCAGGTGATGGCATTGTGGTGTGCGTGCGTGCGTGTGTGTGTGTGTGTGTGTGTGTGTGTGTGTGTGTGTGTATGTGTGTGTGTGTGTGTATGAGAAATACATTTCTCTAGTCTTGAGAGAAATTCTAAAGCTTAAATACTTACCAATAAACAAAATATTGGAGTCTGAGGAGTTCCTGATAGCTGAACACATTGTGGTACCTAAAAGGTTACATTCAGAGATGGGACAGAAGCTCCAGATCTTTTGTTCCATTTTTCTCTCTTATCTGGATATTACTATGTATCCTCTGCTGCTAGGTCCTGTATCAATATAATAAAGCAACTAACATATTTTCTGGGAGTTCTTGATTATTAGTTGTTCAGACACAAATGTGGTGACACAGTGCTATTTGCAATTGGTGTATTCACTGGGGTAAGTCATGTGGGACTAAGCCTTGGGATGTGACTCCAACTCCAGGTTTAGAATTTGAGTTAAATATAGGATGCCCAGCTGAGTCTCCTGGAGGATTGTTTGGTGTGTGTGGAAAAACCACTATATATGTGGTGTCAGAAAGAGTGTATATTCAGTGGGAAAAATGGAATATGATGGAAAACCTGTATCCTGGGACTAACATGGTTTAGTAGTTGGAGCACCAGCTCTTTCCGATGGTTTTAATTCAGATAACAGCATCATTATTTATATGACAACTCCCCAAATTTCATACGTTATTTTTCACTTCTCAGATTGAAACGAGTAGTTCCAATTGTCCATGCAAATTTCCACTATTCCAAAAGTAGCTCTTGGGAGGAACTGGAGATCAAGTGGAAGAGAGAAGACATTGAGTGAAGGACAAGAGCCAACACTAGGCTATGGAAATGCTGCCTAACTCTATCCCCAAAGTGTATTAACTCCACCCACAAAATAAGAATATTTTTCTCCTTTATACTTATGTGGTGATAGAAAAAGGGAACAAACAGAAGCCCATCAAGTCCTCCCTGGAAATAAGGTAAAACTATTGTAGAAGGGAAAAGAAATCCCAGTTTCTCCTGAATATCTGCAGTGTTTTGATCTTTTAAAAATTTCCTTTTAAGTTTTGTTGCATTATTATGAGAAAATATACATAATTTCAATTTATCTGAATTTGTTAACATTTAAAAACATATTTTCAGTAAACAGACTTACATCACACTCTTCTTTCCCTTTTGTACTCCAACTCCTCCCAGAAAGCCCATCCTCAAAACTTGCAATACCTTTTGTTTTTTATCATAGTCTTTAAAATTTACAAAATATTGTAACAATAAAAATGAGTATTATAAAAGTTATTTGATATAAATCAACAATCAATTGAACAGTCTTATGTTTGTCTACAGCAATACTGAAAATACATACATTTTTCTCAATATAAATTTCAATTCAATTATATTATATATTATATACAATTCAAATATATTAACTGTATGACATTTTAAAATAATATATCACTATTAGTTTTTTTTGTTTTGTTTTTTGTTTTTTTGGTTTTTGAGACAGGGTTTCTCTGTATAGCCCTGGCTGTCCTGGAACTCACTTTGTAGACCAGGCTGGCCTCGAACTCAGAAATCCACCTGCCTCTGCC
>NC_034593.1:104270603-104276045 GCF_900095145.1 Mus pahari | reverse complement strand
CTTTCCTAGGTTTTCTAATTCCAGGGTTGTCTCCTTTGTGATTTCTTTATTTTTTTCTAGTTCCATTTTTAGATCCTGGATGGTTTTGTTCCTTTCTGTTTCCTGTTTGACTCTGTTTTCCTATAACTCTTTAAGGGATTTTCGTGTTTTTTCTTTAAGAGCTTCTAGCTGTTTTCCTGTGTTCACCTATATTTCTTTAAGGGAGTTATTTATATACTTCTTAATGTCTTCTATCATCACAGGAAGTGATTTTAGATCTGAATCTTGCTTTTCTGGTGTGTTGGGGGTATCCAGGACTTGGCTATGGTGGGAGAATTGGATGCCAAGTAACCTTACTTTTTGTTTTTATGCATGCCTCCTGCCATCTGGTTATCTCTAGTGCTTCCTGCCTGGTTATGTCTGACTGGAGCCTGTCCTTCCTGTGATCCTGGTTGTGCCAGAACTCCTCCAAGTCAAGCTGTCTCTGTGATCCTGTGATTCTGGGATCCTGTGATCCTGAGATCCTAGGTGTGTCCGAGCTCCTGGGAGTCAAGCTGCTTTTGGGACCTTGAGATCCTGGTGTGACCCAGCTCCTGTGATTCTGTGATCCTGGGTGTGTTAGAGCGTCTGGGAGTGGAGCTGCCTCTGGGTGTTGTGGGGTTGGCTACAGAGTTTGCACCCAAGGTCTGCTCAGGGCGCCAGTCCAGACAGACTGAAGGGAACCAGTGCCACTGGTCTGGCAGAGTTTCTGAGTGCCTGGATCCCGCTGGTCCCAGTTACTCCTGGTGTTGAAGGCAGATGTTGTGTCCTCCTCACCTCTAATCCTCTCGATTTTTTTTTCCCCTGTGAGTTCTGCGCTCCCTTCGGTAGATTCAGAACTATGATCACAATTCATCTGCTACAAGTGGAAAGGGGATTTGGTATTCTTAATGTTTTGATCTTTTACGTCAAGGCTCTAAACAACCAAAGGGAAGCGAGGCTGAGAGCAGCTACACATCAGATTCAAGGCGCATTAGCCATCACTGTCACAAGTGGACTCAGAATCCTATGCCCGCGGTGTGCCTGACGCTCGTTTTACCCATCTGTGCACTTTGCTTATTTTCCTCTCGTCATCTGAGACTGCAGCAAGATGACCATATGGACTATGCTTCTCAGCCCTTTGCTCTCCTTCCACACTCTGCATATGAGGGCACAGTAATTTATGCTTGCATTATTGTTTTCTTGGGTCCTCCTTCAGGTCTCTGACAAAGTGTTGATACCGAGAAGATTAAAAATGTGTTTTTGCTATTTTCCAAGAAAAGGAAGCAGCAGTTCAGGTAGAACTGACCTACAAACTTTGCACAGAGATCAGCATTGGGTTTGTGGTGTTTCTCTTCCTAAGAATATCTGCTTTTAGAATTAAAATAAGAAAAAATATGTAGTGGATTAGTTCTGACTATACACTACTTGTAACTGGGATTTGGGGTTACTGATTTGATTTCCATAATTTTCAGAGAGCCTTCACCTATTTCTTTGTCCTGCTTGGTTTTTGTAGTTTAAAAAAGTAATGCAAATAAAAATATACATCCATTCATTTAAGGATTCACTTTCAAAACAGGTCATTTGAAAGACAAACATGGTATAGTATTGCCCTAGGACACCCTGATTTCCAATGGGTTTTTCTCCTAGAATTCTTTTAAGTAGATACAGTTAAATATACTTAGGATTTTATTTATTAGTTATAAACAAAGATGTAATGGGGGAGAGAAGAGATGCAGAGCGGGAAAGTAATAAAAAAAAGTTGGGAAATTGTTAGGTTCATAAAACGTATTAAATTTATAATACGTTTAGGAAAACTAGGATACAAAATGAAAATCTTGATGGTGTGTAAGGTATAAGGTATCTTTCTCCTTGCAATGAAAACTTTTCCTTTTGCACACACAGGGAGGAATGAATCTGTGCTTTGGGAAAACAAGATTGGTGCAGAGCTCCATTTCAGTAAGTCACAGACACGGAGCAAGCCCTGAATGATTAGACAGAGCCACAGCGTGGCTCACAGCAAGGCCCTTACTATTCTGCATACACTCAGAAGTCTGAACATTATTGCTGTGTATGAAGAGTTTATCTATGCACTTGTACTCTGAGCTGCATGTGTTCTCAATGCCTTTCCATGACTCTGTTGTAAGACTGTATTTAGATCTTTCTTTTGTTTTTATTCTGGGACAAAATTAAACCATCTGTAAGGACCTGGGCAGTTAAAGCTTCCCTTTCCTGTCTCTCAAGCTGGGCTCTTGGCATTCTCTATCCTTGCTTGTTTTCTGTAACATATCTGCTTCACCCAAATGGCTGCTGATATGCAGAATGCACAGGAAACCCCAGGCTGTGGATCCCGGGAAAACAGATTTGGACAGCCAAGAATTTGAATATTTAGTTGATTACATAGGCTGAAAACTTATTTATGGGCTTAGGTCAGAGACAGGGAGTCACTGTGTTTGTGCCATAGGCTCTTTGCAAAAGCTTTCTTTTTCCTGAATGGAGACATCTGCATTTTTATTTTCTTCCAAGTATACTGATGATATATGTTGTTTAGAAAAAAATAATTATATATAAAGTAAAAAGTGAAAAATTCTTTTTGCCCACAGTGTCATTGCAACTCAGATATAACCCCTGTTGAAATTTTTCATTATCCAAATCCTATAAAGCTAAGAAGCACACCTTTAACCTTCTGTAGTAGTTTTGTTTTGTAGGACCACCTCTGACCTTAATGTTATGTTTCTACTAATATAACCAGTAGATTTTCTTTTAAACTAAAGGATCATGGGAAACTAACCAATCCTGTATTCATTGGCATGGCCTTTGTTTTACAGAATGCTTTGAGGGATATCTGCTCACTTCCATACTTCTGTGCCCTGTCTTTCATTTCCCATGACAAATTCCTCTACTGTCTGTGTCAGTTATGTTTTCATTGTTGTGCTAACATATCTGACAAACACAGTGTAAGGCAGGGCTTTTGCTGGTGTACAGTTTGAGGGTCAAGTGTGTCAGGGCAGGAAAGGACCGGGTAGCAGGCTTGTATAATCACACTATATCCACATTCAGGAAGCAGAGAAGGATGCTGGGCACAGGCAGCTTTTTCTCTTTTATTCATTGCAGGACTCAAGCCCAGAGAATAGCGACCCCAACATTCACTTAGCATGGTTCTCCCAACCTCAATTAATGGAGTTCAGATAATTCTCCACAGGCGTGACCAGAAGCTTGTCTATTTGATTTGGAATTCTGAGTTGAAAACATAAAGCATTGCAAAACATGTATGGGATTGGTGAGTCAAGGTATATTTGTGATTTGCATTGTATATAGCCCATCTTGCCACATTTGTACATCTGCCAATACCGATTGTTATTAAAATTTAAATTTCTCTAACTGCTGATAGCTGCTCTAATTTGCATAGGGAGAACTTTTTCTGAATTGGGATCTAGCTGTGTGGTCTGAGGGAAATGGCTGTGTGCTTCGCTTGGTGATTCTGTCATAGTCTCATTCTGCACATCAGAGAGTTAACTCCTAGGCATTGCTGGTCTTTGCAGAAGCCTGACTCTTCGATCTCACTCTATTCACTATTTTTACACAGACAAACCTACATGTGCTTACTCCACATGATATCTACATATACAATTCTAAAATACATGCATACCCTCAAACACAGAACTGCATGTAGAGTTGCATTATGAATATACCACATCATAGCACAGGGTGTCATTGTGAAGCAATTTTAAATAAGATTCCTGTTATGGTCACAAAATTCAGTAGTCTGTCACTTCAAAAACTTCTTAATAGTTGTGGCCTTTTAGGGTAGCCATCTTGTTTCAGCTCTATGGACTCTCCCTCTTGGTGCTGGGGTGAGCTGAGAGCTATTGCCTTTCTCTGGACATGTGACACTCTTATAGATCCAAGTTTGTTTGTAAAATGGAGGAATGGAAGTTTCAGGGTATAATGTATGACTATAAGATACAGTTTAAGTCAGTGTTTTCTCCCCTTCAATGGATATGTATTATTTCCTATTAAATTTTGTCACCGGAGTTTTTAAGAATGAAAGCTGGAAATCCAGTACGTTATGCATGCATACAATTATAAATTGCATTAGTGCATATCATTGAACATGCAATCAAGCACGTCACATGCAAAATACCCATGTACAGGATCATATCACATCCTTCACATCACTTTACAGGGCATTGTTGGAAAACAATCTGATGGAGATTCAATTTTGTCTCTGTGTGTGTGTTTTTCTTTCTTTTTTTTTTTTTTGTGAAAAATTTCTGATTTACTCTAAGTCCAGTGTTCCTTTCTTAATGCATAGTTTCATTGATTTTTTTCTTATGTCATCAACATTGCTCAAAACGGAATTACTAAAATATGCTGACCTTGTTTTTTATTTCCTCCAAGTTCCCTAGAAAAAAGATTTACTTGGTATGTATCCATGAAATCAACTATTTAATTAAAATACAAAGTTAGGAGTGGAGAATGTAAATAACAGAGCCTGCAAGGAATTTGAAAGGAGCACTGCTTTCTTCTTCAATCTTTCTGAGCCAGAATCTTCCCCTTTACAGAGGGAGGGGCATGGCAGAATGGAGTCTGGACTAGGCAGCCCTGAGATTCATCCTTTGTGTGCATGACTGCAGAATAATTTACCTCTTTGAGGCTTGATATTTTTGCCTATGAAATAGGTTTAGTAATGGAACCGTGAGCTATCAGAACTAAGTGATATATGTGTACCTAGATAATTCCATGTGTGTGCATATAAATAAAACTTTGTATGGGTAGAAAAGGGTTTTGCCAATCTCCAGTCCCTGTGCACTTCAATCAGCTCAAGTCTATCGACTTCTATATTGAATGTCTGTCATCACGGTTGTGTTTTAATCTAAATTGACCACTTGGGCATCTATTAACCTTTCAACATTTCTTTGTGGTGAAGGTACAATCTCCCGGCTTTTTCCCTATTCAGTCTTGCAAGTTCGCCCTTTCTGTGCTATCATTCTAATGCGCAAGAACTTAAGGAGATTTCTTTCTCCTGCACTGACAAGTGGCTCTGACTCTTCACAGTGTCTATTACATAATGCTCTTGCATATTCTTTCATGTGTCTTCCTGGTCAATACCATGGAGAGAAACCGGAACTCCAAGAATGTCCACGTACACAGTGGGAAAGCTCTGGGAAGTTTACCCTTGTTTGGGTATAAATGCCCTTGCGAGGAGAGGGCACTTTGAATCCTCACTAGACCATTTGTTAAGTGGGGGTGACTAGAGAACAGTGGACAGCCTCTCGGAATCAGAGACGTGGGGATTAGAGTAGGATGAGTAAACTTTTCATCAAAATTTGGACCTTGAATTTTAGAGCAATGACTCTACAATTTAGAAATGAGAATAGTGCACATGGAGTATGCATGGAGTACACACACACACACACACACACACACACACACACACACACA
>NC_034593.1:104269062-104270178 GCF_900095145.1 Mus pahari | reverse complement strand
GGGAGAGGGAGAGGGAGAGGGAGAGGGAGAGGGAGAGGGAGAGGGAGAGGGAGGGGGGTCTTCAATTGATTGGTTAATCAAGGATGATCTTGAACTCATGACCTCCCTGCCTCTATCTCCTGGTCACTCCTTAGGTTTTGGATCTTTCTTTCCGTCATTCTGACTTCAGTTTCCATGGAGACATCTTTCTCTTGATGGTTTCTATAAGAGTGCTGCAATTGCATTGGACCCATTTGGGCAATAGGGATCATCTCTCGACTCGAGAATTGTGATTTAATCACATCTTCAGGTTTAGGAAGTTAGGTTGTAGACCTTTAAGGACCAGAACCCTGTCTTCCACAGATTATTAGTGCTTATTTTCACCCTTTGCCCAGATTGATTGCTGAGCTGAAATTTCGTGTGTGTGTGTGTGTGTGTGTGTGTGTGTGTGTGTGTGTAATATAAAATATAAATTAAATACATGTATATATTAAATCAGTAGTTTGAAAGTTTTGGTGGATATTTTATTTACATTTTTAATGGAAAGCATGAACTATACTTAGGTTTTCAAAGAGGACAGTGGGATGTTTGGGAGATGATTAAATCTGACTGTCTTGGAAAGTAAGTGAATTATTTACTACATAAGGACAAAACATGTTTGCACAAATAAAGCACTTCCCAAATGAGTGGAGTCATTTTACTCTGTGCATATTAAACAAAATGATTGAGTTCACATTTTCTAAACACATGATTTCTTCACCCTGTGCAAGGTATAAAGCACTCTGAAGGTTATTGTATGTAGCACATTTGAATAATTCAACAGCAAATACAATTTTTCAGGAAATCATTCTTCAACAGCTACTTTTAATTGATGGCACCATCACATGTACCAGAGGCATCTCTCTCCCTGCTTAAAGAGGGACTTACTTGCCTTTTGGCCAGAGTGAAGGTAAATTTAAAGAGAAAATATTTCTCTTAATATGAACAAAACACCTTTAGTGAACTGCTGTCAACTTATTTTTTTCCCAATTTTTAATAGGTATTTCATTTCCATTTTAAATGCTATCCCCAAAGTCTCCTATATCCCCCCCACCGCTCTCCTACCCACCCACTCCCCCTTCTTGGCCCTGGTATTCC
>NC_034593.1:104217379-104269051 GCF_900095145.1 Mus pahari | reverse complement strand
CTTGGATTCTATAAGAAAGCCCGCTGAGCAAGCCAGTAAAGAACATCCCACCATGGCTTCTGCATCAGCTCCTGCTTTCTGACCTGCTTGAGTTCCAGTCCTGCATTCTTTGGTGATCAACACCAGTATGGAAATGTAAGCTGAATAAACCCTTTCCTCCCCAACTTGCTTCTTGGTCATGATGTTTGTGCAGGCATAGAAACCCTGACTAAGACAATCATCATCATGAGAAGTGACTTTAGATCCATGTGCTGCTTTTCTGTTGTGATGGTGTATCAAGGACTTGCTATGGTGGGAGAGTTTGATTCTGATGATGCCAAGTAACCTTGGTTTCTGTTGCTTCTGTTCTTATGCTTGCCTCCTGCCATCTGATTATCTCAAGTGCTTGCTGCCCTCTATATCTGATTGGAGCCTGTCTTTCCTATAATCCCAGTTGATTCAGTACTTCTCAGAGTCCAGATTTCTCTGTGATTGTTTGATTGTGGACTCCTGTGAACCTGAGATTCTGGGTGTGTCTGAGTTCTTGGCAGTCAAGATCCTCTGAGACACTCAAATACTAGTGTGACCCAGCTCCTGCTATCCTGAGATCCTGTTGTCCTATGATCCTGCACGTGTTACAGTGCGCGGAAGTGGTGTCTCCTTTGAGGACTGTGGAGTTGTCTGGTCTGTTTGAAACCAAGGTAAACCAGTACTGATTAAAAGGAACCTGAGCCTCTGGTCAGGAAAGGCTCTGGTGTTCTCGTTCCTGCTGTCACAGGTCCATCACTATTAGATTGGAGTAGCTATTGTGTTCCACTCACCAGTGATCCTAAGTTGGCTTGGGCAGTCCCCTAGGGATCATGGTGGTGTCCGCCGAATCTGTGCCCTAGGAGACCTGGTGCTGGCGCAGACTGGAAGGGATTTGTGCCCCTGGTCAGGTTGGTTCTCTGCTTCCCTAGTGCTGTCTCAGGTCCTGTGTGCGACTGGTTTGGAGCAGAAGTTGTGTTCCACTCTCCAGTGATCCTAAGATCATTTGGGCAGTCTGCTAGGGACCGTGGGGGTGTCCACCAAATCCACATCCTAGGTGACCCTGTGCTGGTGCAGACTGGAAGGGATTTCTGCTGTCAACTTCTAAGGACCAGGTTGTATTTTTTCCATGCTCTGAGTCCTGTGGAACCTATGCACTGCACTGTTTCAGGGTGAGCACTGGGTCCCACAAAATACTATGCTTCAGATATCTTTACAGTAACTTAATATACTCTCAAATGGTTTTCATTACTTTTACTACAAAGTGTTCTATGTCCTGGCCTCAGTTGTCTGGGAATTTTGTCCTTACCTCAGGTAAATAGATTTCTGCTGAGAATTTTCCTCTCAGCCTCAAAACATCATTTAAAAATGTTTTGAGAATTTAATACATATATACAATGAAATATAATCATGTTTACCCTTCATTTTCCCTCCAGCTCCTCCCAGATCCTCTCCCATAGGCCTACTTCCAATTTCATGTCCTTTCCCACGAAGTCTCGGTAGCTATAACACTTATTTTCCTATAACTCTCCTTTAGCATTTCTTGGCTTTGTTTTCTGACCTCACGTAGGTTGGTCACTGTCCCTTTTCATTCCCTCCCATGCTCCTCCCAACTCTTCCCCACATTCATGCCTTTGGTTTGGTGACCTACGATTTTAACTAGAGCCTTCTCTGTAGCCTAGGGTTTGGGACAAGTCATTGGGGTCTCATAAAAATTATTCATTGGAGTAAGTAAAATTGTAAACTGTCCCTGTAGTTGACAGCAGTTCATTAAAGGAACATTGCACTTGTAAAGAAAAGACTTTTTTTTTTAATTGAGTACATGACGAAAGACGAAGATTGTCCCTTCCCCAGACTCATTAGTAGCAAATCCATTTGATCAGCAGGGAACTATTGGCCCTGCAGCCCGGAGGAATCCTTGAGTGGACCTTGCATTTCTATGGCTTCTTCTGCTGTCACTACAACTCTCTAACTCAACTTTCCTCTCTCAGCTATCCTTGATTTGCCTTGGTGATTTAACCCAAAGCCCAGGATCCTGTGCATAGCAAATCTCCAGAAAACCTACATGATCCTTCTGATGGTCCAACTTCATCCCATGAAGGCTCTGACTACACTGCTGAAATAGTTTTGGGATTTTTGTTTGTTTCTTTCTTTCTTAAAAATTTCTTGTTTCAGCCGGGCTTGGTGGCGCACGCCTTTAATCCCAGCACTAGGGAGGCAGAGGCAGGTGGATTTCTGAGTTCGAGGCCAGCCTGGTCTACAGAGTGAGTTCCAGGACAGCCAGGGCTATACAGAGAAACCCTGTCTCAAAAAAAAAAAAAAATTTCTTGTTTCTTTTTAAATATGGTCACACATTTCCTCCTTTCTGGTTAGACACCAAGTTCCATTACCTCTTCTTGCCAGCCTTTTTCCAGGACACCTTCATGGGACCCCTTGCATTTGGTCATTGCCTGAATGGCCTAAGGACCAGTTTCATCCTCTATTCAGTTCTGTTGTGGTTCGTTGTTTGCTTTGGAAGCCAGCACCACGTGAGTGGTGACAGGGGAAAGAGGACAGCTTCTCCTCCGTGACCTGTCTGCTGTCCAGCGATTCTCACTGAAGCACAGTTGGAGGCTTTGTCTTTCTTCACAGCGTTAGACTTTGCGATTCCTTTGAAAAAAATGGGGCAGGGTGAGGATGGGCTTATTTCTGCAGCACACCAGCACAGCCTGTGTTCTAGCACATAGTAGGTATTTGCAATTAACAGAGTCATTTCCTCCCGAGTTCCAAGTCTGTCTGGTGATTCAGGACAGTTTCTACTATGCAAAGAACAGCTGTTTTCGAAGAGTGAAAATTGTCACTGTCACCAGGATTCACCATCAGGCCAGAGCCTTGCTCAAAATGACTGATCTTGCTCATGTCTTAAAGCACATGTTTCCAAATTGCAAGATTACTAACCACTAACTGCTTTCAATTGTAGAAGGTCTGGAATGTATCAGACATCTGTAGGACTCATTGTAGTGTACTTGCACAAATTAGACAGTTAATATCTGAGTGTCTAATTTTTTTAATTAAAAATTATTTTGTGTACATGGGTGTATCATAACAGGGCATTTAACCCCCGGAACTGGAATTAGAGGTGGTGGTTGTGAACTGCCATGTGGGAGCTGGGAATGGAGCCTGATTCTTTGGGAAGAGCAGCCAGTGCTGTTAACCACCGAGCCACCGTTCCAGCTCCTGCATCTAGGTTTTTAAAAAAGAAAATCAGTAACAAATGTGGGTGCTGTCGACAAAGCTTTTCTTTTCAGTAATTCCTGAGATGGTTTTTTTTTTTTTTGCCTCTAACTTTATCTTTCTTCCACCCACCATAGATTTGATCTAAAATTCTGCTGTTTGCAGCTTTCCAGATTGTTCTTTGTATGAAGTGGAAAGGAAATGGCGCTTTACGTGTGATGGGTTCACACTTGCCGGACTCGTCACCATGCCATTTCCATGATTTAATTGCAGTGAGGGCACAACTTGGGGAAATCGAAGTGACCGACTTTGCCTGAGAAGGGCAGAACAATTATTTTGCAGCAAATTGACTTTTAGAAAGCAAATAGGTGAACTGCCCTACAGGATGTAAATGAATAAACTTCCTTGGTTTTATAAAGACTTCTGGATTGACTTAAGACGTGAAGACTGACTGATAGGGTTACAGACCAGCACGGTGAGAATTGAATTTGGATGACTAAGAAGCCTGTCACCATGGGTTCAGGGCGACCCTGTTCGTGGAGCCGTTCCTTCAGGTAGTGCTCAGAAACAGATGAAGGTCAAATTCCTTAATGAGACTGACCCTGCAGGTGTTGGGGCTTGTGGTTTTCACTTCCAGTTTTGCCCTTCAGAGAGCAGCCGAGTCCCACACTGCAGGCACCATCTGCAGCCCATGGGAAACAGGCCTGAGAAAGCCCACGTGGGAAAGGAAGACGCGCCCAAGGCTATCTTAATTGCCCTCTGCTTTCAGTTGCTCCATCCCCCAACACCTCTCATCTTTCTCTACTAAAACTATGTTGGCATCAATTTGCCCCAAGCTACTGTTTTTTTACTTTCAATTTCTATATCTAGTTGAAAGATACAGATGGCAGGCAGGAAAGTGGTTTTATGAGCTTGGAGTCTTGCCAGGCTTAGCAGATACCCTTCCACTAGTGCGTGGCTACGGGTTGCTTCTGATGTCCCGGGCCTGTTAGCTCAAAGTTCTCTCTAGATGGAGCACACATTTCACCAGAGGCAATTTAGAGAGCTACATTGTTGTGAAATTTTCGTTAAAACTCTACTCCTGCATTGAAGAAAGAAGAAAAGGAAAATCCCTGCTGTCATTTGGAAACAGTTCTATTCTGAAATATGACACTGAAAATACCCAAGGTCTTTATAATGTTGCCTCGTTATACCTGCTGCATCATGCACTTGGGATGGGTAGACAGGACAGAGGTGATGCTATAGCAGCGTGGACTCCACTCTGTAGAGCAAGAACACAGCGCAGAGCTACGTAAGGACATTGTAAGGACAGACATACAGTACATACCCACACCTATTCAAAATAACGACTCCATATTGACTGTCTTCTTCTAAGCTATTCTGACTTCATTTTGTTGTTGGCACCAAATCCTCATGCACATCTAATTTTTATTTTTCATGGAATTAATTTCAGACACCGTGGCAAAGCTTCAACTGCTAGGACGCTGCTGCCCTTGCAGCACTGAGAGCTCTGGATTAAACATCGATAAATGTTTTCTTGCTCTGTGGCTGTAGCCTTTAATTCCAGGCATCTCTAGGCCTGAATTCAGTCATCTAACAGCTGAGAGTTAGAAAATGTCTTACCTCTAAGATGTTTTCCAGCTCTGTAATTTTCAAAAGTGCAAAACATATTCTAAAAAAAGATTGAGGATATTAATCTCCTGGTAGGATCTCCCCTACAGATTCTTTTTTTTTAAACTTTTGAAACCATAATGTTATACAATCTTATTTAAATTATGATATATTTTTGATAGAAATATATAAATATAGATAAGCAAAAATAATAAAATCTATGTATAAGCTTGTTTTTGAGTAACTACTTAGAACCTTGAGATAAACACACATACAAACACACACACACATATGTGTGTACACGGGTGTATGTATAACTCCTTTTTTATGAACATACATATGCTCCATATGCTCATACCTTCACACTTATGAGCGTTCACAGAAATTTTTAGTTCAAATGACATCTTGAAGTTACAAGGTTAAGAAAGCTAAGTGCATAGGTTACGAAGGAACAAGGTTAAGACAGCATAATTGCCAGATGTTCTGGATGTTTGGTGACTGATCAGGAACAGACCTTTGCTTTCTCTGCTGGGCTATGTGTCAGTCTCAAGTTTGCCTCAGACGGATCTTGATTGCCCTACCTGTTTACTTTTCTATTTTTTTTCTTAAATTTATCAGCTCCATTGTTTTTCCTCCTATGAAAGGTTCGATTGTATATTTGGTCTTGGACTTCTCTAAAAGGAATAGTTGTTTATTTAGAATTAAATACTTATGAGCAAACAAATTCTTTTTAGAAGCTGGTACTTTCTACAGCATAAATTCAATTCCTTACCAGGATAACCGATTCTCTGTCTCTGTTTTATGCTTAAAAACAGACATAAACAATGCACAATGGATCAGTACAATTGCTATGGTAACAAGAATAACAATATAAAAGACAACAACCCCCAAAATTCCTTTTAGGAAAGGATAGAAGAGAAAAGAAGGTGGGAAGGAGTGAGCTCTTTGACCTGCTTTAAGATTAGATATAGAAGTATTGCCCTTTTCTATATCCTCTCTCAGTAACCCACTTGAAAGTAAATTTGAAATTCACTCCTTCATATAAGCCCATCTATCAGTACTGTGTAATAAATATTTGCAGATAATGTTTTAGCAATCAAATATTGCTGCATTAAGTACATGTAACTTACCCTGTCCCAATTGTTAAATTTGTTCTTTTTCTTTCTGGTATAACAATGATAGTAGATAAAAACATTAAGATTAAAGCAACTGTATAATTATTGAATATGATAATTATAATTTTGTATGATTAGTTGTATACTATATTTCATTTAGAATTTCTACATCCATGATAGGTATGTAGTAAACACGTGACCACAATCATAGGTAATAATACCGATAAATGATGACAGCCTGCTGAGCCTCAACACAGAGTTCTGTGTCCACAGTTAACGCAAAGGACATGACAAACGAGGTAAGATCCAAGCTACTGTTTCTGCAGTTCCTCCTACTGGCAAAGGCAGGAATAGAGAAGTATTACTATTGTAACAATCCCTTTTATATGGATGGCCATAGGAAAGCATTTTAAAATTCACTTTTATGAGTTCTACAGCGTTCACAGTTTGCAAAACTAGGTGACACAAGGAGTTGTGTGAACTTATGTTTTTTTCTTTTCTTAGATTCTGTATGTTGAAGACTCTGTTAACCTATGCAACAGTATTTGGAGATTTGGCCTATGTGGAGGCACTGAAGGCTAATTGAGGTCACAGGAGTTGGTCCTATTTCCATAGTACTTTTCTTTCCATAAAAGAAGGAGAGAGAAAGAAAGAGATAGAGACATAGACAGACAGACACAGAGAGGGAGGAGAGAGAGGGAGAGGGAGAGGGAGAGGGAGAGGAAGAGGCATAGGGAGAGAGAGTACTCACTATACAAGGACAAAGCAAGAAGGGCCCCTTTACAAGGCAGGAAGGGCATTCTCATTAGGATCTAAATTGGCTAGCATGCTGATTTTTTGGAGGGGGTTGCTAGCACACAGAATGATGAGAAAACAAACTCCTATTGTCTAAGGCACCAACCTCATACTTTTATTTATGGCTGTGTAATACAACTGCACCAGATTGAAGTACCAAGACGTGGGATGCTGCTGCAACCAACATGTAAATCCATGGACACCACTTTAGAACTGAGCATTCAGTAGAAAATAAAGAGTTTTGATGCACTTCCTAGAAAAGGCTGCAATTGTAATACCAAACTGTAGACCATATAGTATACACGTGATTCTAGTGAGAGAGAGAGAGAGAGAGAGAGAGAGAGAGAGAGAGAGAGAAGAGCTGGGGAAAGCTTTCACCTAAGCAATCATTGGCAGAACACTGATAGAGTACAGGCATGGGAGCCACTAGTGAGGACAAAAACTAGAAAGAGGAGCTGGTTATTGGGAACAGGAGGAGAGTGGTCCTTGTTTTAAGAAGGTAAAGACTGCTGTGGAGTTTCATTTTAGTGTGCCATATAGAGCTTGTGAGCAATGAAACTGGATGTTTAGCAGAGACAACGATCTCGGTAATGTTTACAGTAAAATGCAAGACGGAAGAATGAACGGATATAGGAACCACTAAGAATGAGCCAGAGGTGTCTGCAGAACTGGCTCCGTAGTTAAGAGTGTTTGCAATTACGAGCAACAGAGAATCGAGGTTCAATCCCCAGCACCCATCTGGTAGCTTACAACTGTCTGCAACTCCAACTCCATGAGATCCAGTGCTCTTTCTCTTCTGGCCTCCACAGGCACCAGGCACATAGATGGTGCACAGATATGCATGCAGACAAAACACTCATACACATAAAATGAGAAAATATTCTTTTTCTAAAAATAAATGAACTAGAACTTGGAGAATTTTGAATTTTTATATATTTTTTTCTGTCTAGTGAAGTGTGGTGGGATATTCTCTCCAATGCTGGGAGACAACATCAGACTGGAGGTTTCAGTCAGTCGCATAAGCACAAGGTTGCAAAACTGATGACCTGCACTATGTGTTGCTAAGCTATGAAGTATACAGACTAGATATACTTAATGCCTTTTTTGATTTGTAATCATTTCAATTTGATGGTGAGTTTGCTGAAACACAATACCACTGTTGATCAAGGAGGCACCATGTACACATGTTGTTGGTTCTGCTATTTTGGAGAACCATGCTGGATATCAGATGCATGGTGCCAAAACCATCCTTGTCTTTCTATTTTTTTTTTTTTTTTGAGACAGGGTTTCTCTGTATAGCCCTGGCTGACCTGGAGCTCACTCTGTAGACCAAGCTGGCCTCTAACTCAGAAATCTGCCTGCCTCTGCCTCCTGAGTCTCCCGAGTGCTGGGATTAAAGGCGTGCGCCACCACACCCAGCGTCTTTCTATTTTGACCTTGTACTTGCTATGACCTCAGGGCCTTAAGTGATCATCTTCAAATATTGTTGTTTTCTAGGAAACATGTCTATTCTCAGATTCCAGTGATGAAACCCAGGGCCCCCCAAATGTTAGACAAGCACTCCTCCATCTCTGTTCCCTACTTACATATTACTCATCTCCCTTCACACGTTCCTTGCTATGCCTCCATATAACTGTTTCAGCTGCATTGACTTTCCAGAATAGTTGCCTTAATTCCAGAATAGATGGCCTTTCCTTCAGTCTCTGCTCTACACTTTGTCTCCATGTTTGCTCCTGTGAATATTTTATTTCCCTTTCTAAGAAAGACCAAAGTACCCACACTTTGGTCTTCCTTCTTCTTGAGCTTCATGTGGTCTGTGAACTTTTGGGCTAATATCCATTTATCAGTGAGTGCATATCATGTGTGTTCTTTTGTGATTGGCTTACCTCACTCAGGATGATATTTTCTAGCTCCATCCATTTGCCTAAGAATTTCATGAATTCATTGTTTTTAATAGCTGAGTAGTACTTCATTGTGTAAATGTAACACATTTTCTGTATCCATTTTCTGTTGAAGGACATCTGGGTTCTTTCCAGCTTCTGGCTATTATAAATAAGGCTGCTATGAACATAGTGGAGCATGTGTCCTTGTTATATGTTAGAGAATCTTTTGAGTATATGCCCAGGAGTGGTATAGCAGGGTCCTCAGGTAATACTATGTCCAGCTTTCTGAGGAATTGCCAGACTGATAGGCAACCAACAGATTGGGAAAAGATCTTTACCAATCCTACATCTGATAGAAGGCTAATATCCAATATATACAAAGAACTCAAGAAGTTAGACTCCAGAGAATCAAATAACCTTATTAAAAATGGGATACAGAGCTAAGCAAAGAAATTTCAACTGAGGAATATTGAATGGCCAAGAAGCACCTAAAGAAATGTTTAACATCTTAGTCATCAGGGAAATGCAAATCAAAACAACCCTGAGATTCCACCTCATACCAATCAGAATGGCTAAGATCAGGTAATAGCATATGCTTTCAAGAATGTGGAGAAAGAGGAACACTCCTCCATTGCTGGTGGGATTGCAAGCTGGTACAACCACTCTTGCTTAACATTTTTGTTCAGAAGTGGCAGCTTCATGTAGATGATAATTCTCATATGTATTTGTTGATGTTATCTTTTTAACACCTGGAATAGTGCCTTGGATACACAGGTGATTTATAAAGATTGCCAGATACAACAGTGATGGGGAGTGCTAGAGTACTTTTGAGGTTTTCTCTTCTCAGAGGGGAATAAGAGGAGGAGCTGTGTGAGGGGGTACAGGGAAGAGGGGGTGCTGATATTGGGATGTGAAGTGAGTGAATACATAAATTAATGAAGAAAAGAATTGGAGGTATTTATTTTAATTATGACTTTTAGTTTAGATATGAGATGTTTTAGAAAAATATTACTCTTGCTTCCACGTGCCACCGAGATGATGTAGACAGATATGGATGTTAGTTAACCTATAGCAAAGGTAAGCTGCCTTTTAAAAGAATGTATTAGTTACCTCTCTGTTGCTGTAATAAAATACCCTAAAGTTATAGAAGGGAAAGTTTTAGAAGGAAAGGGTTATTTAGGCTTACAGTTCCTGCCTATCATCATTATGTCATGGAAGCATGGCAACAGGTAGACATGGTGGATGAAACAGTAAGCTGAGCGTTTGTATCTTAAAGTACAAGAGAGAACCAGAGACAGGAAACTCCAGTTAGTGGGAACCTTTTAAACGTCAATGTCAACCCCTAGGTTGCAATTCCTCTAGCACGACCACACCCCTAAGATATTCTAAACATCATCACTATCTGGGGACCAAAGATTTAAATGTCTGAGAATGTGAGGGTCATCTCATTTAAACTTCTACAAATAAGAACTTCCGATTTAGGAATTTTGGAACTTTTATAATGCTCAGTAAATCCAACTGTGTTTTGTTCCATGTTTCCATTTTCTGTGTACACTTACATAAAGGTTAGTCCAGGGCAAATCCCTGAGTGTTTTTTTTTTTTTCTCTTCTCATAAACACACTGTATAAATTAGGATGTATCATCCCAAACACGCCATTTGACATGAGGATTATTTTGAACTGAAGGAAATTCAGGAAAATCACAATGACTGTGACCTCTCCCTATCAATCAAAAGCAATGGGATGCCATTACGAAGATGTCTAGACCCACATTTCCTACATCAGAAGAGAGACAAAATGGCACTGAAGAAGAAACAAGTCACCCTTCTCAGTCTATCACCAGTTCCTTGCCTTAGTCCATTTGTGCTGATGCAATATATTATTGGAGACTGGGTTATTTATAAAGAATGGAAGTCATGCTTGTAGCTCTAGAAGATGAAGTCTAATGAGGGCAGCTCTGAGCTCCCAGGAAACACCTTGAATGGAGGTGTCACTGGAGGCAAGGAACCTTGTGTTCACACATGGTAGATGGTGCAAGACAAAAGAGATTTAGTTCCTCTCTCAAACCCTTTCACAGAGTCTCCATTCCTACCCATAAGGAGGAGTCCATATGACTTAGTCACTGCACCCGAGAAGTTTCAGTGTGGTGTTTGGAGGGGAAAACATTGGACCATATCAAAGCCCTCCTTTTCTTGGGTTATCATTACTTTTAATCATTTCTAATGGATCTAAAATCTTCCATCCTTAGATATCTTTTGGAGTCTTCTCGTTTTTGCTGCTGTCCCTTTTAACATCACATAAATTCAAGATCCCTTTCTCTTCTTAAACTATGTGCTGGTTTATTTTGTAGACCCAGTCAGAGAGCCTAAATGTGTAGAGAGGTAGTTTTCTCTCTGCAAAAGATATATGAGCTTGCTAGGGAGAGTTTTATCACACCAAAATGTTTGTTTGTTTATTTTATTGATTCTTTGTTAATTTCACATCACGAACCCCAATCCCACTCATCTCCCTCTCCCATCATATCTGCCCTACATCCTTGCAACATCCTGCCCAAAAGAAAATAAAACCAAAAAACAAACTAAACTAAACTAAACTAAACCAAACATCTCATCATGGAAGCTGTAGTGTATGAAAGTGTGGTACACAGTACACCCATTTTGTCCACACACTTTTACTTACAACTATTCATTGCAATGAGCTATTGGTCTCATTCAAAATCTCTGGTTCCTGCTATGCTATCAATACTGGATCTTCACTGGGACTCTTGTTGGACAGTCTGTTGTTGCTTTCATGGAGATCTTGTAGATTAGATTTGCAGGGCAAGCCTCTTTAGAAACTCCAGCAGTTCATAGATGGAATGGATGTTGGGGTGGACCAACTCAAAGTCCTGGATCTAGGCCTATGTAGTAGCTGAGTTGGCCAGCTTACCAGCTCTCCACACACACACACACAGGAGGGCAAGGTCTCTATCACTGCACAGGCTAGCTCACCCAATGCTGCAGCTGGCAAGGGGCAGGGCTAGATCTCCTGTTCTCACATCCTTGGGACCGGGTCACCTGAGCCTTCACTACCAAGGCCATCTATCTGTGCTGCCCAGGCAAGTTTTTTTTTTTTTTTTTTTTAATGTTAGATTAAAAGTTGCATAAATCCAGGCATATGGGACTTATAAATTGTCAACATTCCTGAATCTGGTTGAAGTTACACTTAAAAATGAAATGCACTCTAAGAAAGGAATCATTAGATTTTTATGTTTGTGTGAACCTCATGGAGTATTAAAGGAACCTAGACTGTGTAGTGTATATACTCTGCTATATTCTCTAAGGGAATCACTGTCATGTGAGCAGTTCATCACTGTTTGACATATCAGCATGTGGTACTTGATTCTATAATTAATTACCTAAAATATAGAAAAGTGATTGATCTATAAATAAAATAGTATAAAGTAAATGCTTTTAATATGCGGAGATCATATGCCTCAGTACAGGGAAATGCCAGGGCCGGGAAGTGGGAGTGGGTGGGTTGGGGATCAGGGCTGGGGGAGGGTATAGGGGGCTTTGGGGATAGCATTTAAAATGTAAATGAAGAAAATATATAATAAAAATATGATTGATAACTCTGTGTGTGTTCATGTATGTTGACTGCACGTGTGTATAAGAGTGCATGTGCCTGTGCAGGGGTATGTGGAAGGCAGAGGAAGATGCCAGATGTCTTCCTTCATCAGATGCCATCTGATTCTCCTGAGACACAGTTTCTCACTGAACCTGAAACTCACTATGTTGCTTAGGCTACATGGCGAGCCAACTCCCATGATCTGTCTATCTGTGTTCTTCAGTGATGAGGTAGGTTACAGATGTGGATGGCCCTGTGCTTTTTGAATCTTGTGAGGAATTTGAACTCAGGTCCTCCTGCTTGCTCAACTAATGAGCTTAACCACTGAGCCATCTCCTTAGGATCTGACTGATAACTTCTGTAAATGGAAAATATTGATCTGGTAAAGGGTAATGAATACCATGACTAACATTCATTTTTATCTATTTACCTACTCACCTCCCTACCTTCCTAACTACCTACCTACTACCTACCATCTCTCCTACTGTTTACCATCTACTATCTCTTAATTAGTATGCCACGCATCAAATAATGTCCTTTAACTTGTCACTGCATTTTATGAAGACCTGATAAAGGTTTTAAAGCTTAACGATGTTGAAGATATTTCTATCTTCAATATTGGCAATAAAAAAATTTCATTGAATGGATAAATGAAATAAAATACCTTTAGGAGGAACTATTGATTATAGTGTCCCAGAACTCATGAATCTGGCTCATTATAATTATCTCTACTTTAGAAAAAAATTGCCTCTAAGACATCAGAAGGAAGGATTTCTTTTCAAAGATGACAGGAAATTAGTTCTCTGAATTATGAATGTGCTTATCTAGCATTGTCTGTGGTCGTCCCAAATGGAGTCTGCCTCTGCTGCAGGAATAAACAGCAGCAGTGGAAAACGTGAGACTTCAGAGGGATCACTTCCCTAGTGCAGCTACAGAATGTACGGAGGATGACGTTTTTTAGGATAATTGGAATATTTTAGGATTTTTGTAATCAGCTTTTATGTGACTATCATTACATATTCACCTATGTTTGTTTTTAATTCTCATTTCCTGATACAGACTCCCCCAGGAAGTATGACTTTCAATTCAGAGAATTCAATTTAATATTTACCCTTTATAATGAAATGATTTCTAGCTCAACCGTAGCATCTTCTTAGCCGTAAAAATTGAACAGTAGGAAACACATATTTCATTTGAAATTTATGACATTAACATAAAAATGAGGCAGATTAGATCTGTTCAAGTCCAGAATGATCATGGGGACATCTGCCTGAATTTAATAATTTGATGTAATCGTAAAAGTTTTGACACCAACCCTGAATTTGTTGTCTTAGTCAAGGACATTTTCCACTCAAGATGTTTATACAGGGTTTCAAACAAAAGAGGATGCAAATTGTTCTCTCCTCGGGCTTACATTTTTAGACCTGACTCCATTCCTATGCTGGGTCAGATCAGATCCTGGTTAAGTGGAGAGGATCTGATTAGGTGGCCACTTGACAGTAGTCTCATCAAATTCTATTGTGCGTGGTATGGCCATTTGAGACCTACTGTGTTTGAACATGTAAGTGTGAAGGATATGGGTTGTTTTCTTCTCAGTTGTCTTCTGTACTACACCAAGTATGAGAAATGATATTCAAGTTAGCAGTACGTTTCGAGGACTACCTGCATCAGAATCTTCAAGGTTTCATGTGATACCAAAACCACCTCAGGTAAACAAGGCAATCAGAATGAGAGGGGGAAGAACAAGGCTGATTGCACTATTCTTGAATTACGTTATAAAGCTACTGTTGTCAAACCAATATGCTACTGACATAAACAGACACGTAGACCAATGGGGTAGACTAGGGATCCTAGAAACAAAGTTATGTATGTACCGAACTTATGGTTTTGTTTTATTTGCTTCTTTTTGAGATGAATCTTGCTATGTAGTCGGAGGAAGTTTGAAAATGATTTTGTGGGCCAGGCTGATCTCATGTACTTCATTTTTCTGCTTCAGCTTCTCAGGTTTTATGATTTCAGGCATATTCTATCATGTTTCAGCTAATCCTTGACAAGGGAATGAAGGGTGTATGATGGGAAATCATTGTTTCTGCAATAAGAGTTGTTATTGTTGTTGTTGTTTCTTTAAAAGCTGCATATCCATAGGCAAAAGAAAGCAACTGTTCCTTTGTTTTACCATGCCCTGTGCTTGGTAAACCCCAGTTCAACAAGAAGTGCATTAAAATCTTACATATAAACCACATCTTATAGATGTAAACTTTGGAGATTGACACTGAACTTGTCAATTTTTTTTTAAAGCTACGACACAAAAAATCCCAACAGCAATAGACAAATGAAATTGCTGCAAAGGAGAAAGCTTTTGTACAGTACAACAATATCAAACTAACCAATCCATCAAGAAAGTGGAGAGACAGTCTACACAAAGCAGGAAAATTATTTGAAAAAGCTGCTTGCTGTAACATTATTCCCTATTGGAAGACTATTATATGATTTAGTTATTAAAATTTATGATTGGATTCAGATTGTTGGGGACAGTAGAGAATTTGAAGTGACATTTACATCTGAGTATGTCTTTGAAATGGAGTATCTGGCTTTCATGCAGGAGTGCCAGATAAATTGCAGAAAGCCTACTCGGAATTGTATTTCAGATAAGCAAAATATCAGCTTTAAATATATACAAGTCCTTCAAGTTATAGAGAGATAATTATGTTTATCTTCTGCTGTTTGTGAGAAATACAAATTTAATTGGGGGGTCTTGTGGTTTGATTTGCTAAACTGTGGTATAAAATTTGAGAGGATACTTGCTGAGGTTCAAGTCTTCTTACATTTAAGTTTGCCCCCCCCCTTTATGGGATGTGCATGTGTTATGGTGTGTGTGTGTGTGTGTGTGTGTGTGTGTGTGTGTTATGGTGAGGAGTATGGAATATGTATGTGGTATGGTGGTGGGGATATAGGGTGTGTGTGTTATGTTGTGTGTATATGGTATGGTGTGTGGGTGGTATGGGGTGTGTGTACGTGTGTGTGTAGTATGGGGTGTATGTGATATGGGGTATGTATGTGGTATGGTGTGATGTGTGCGATATTGTGTGCCTGCATGTATATTTGTGCACAGGTAGGTAGGTAGGTAGGTAGGTAGGTAGGTGGGTATGTTATGTTTCTTAGCAACTGGAGAAAGGAGAAGTGAGGCGCGCATGCTCATGGGACCTCTACCTCACACTGGAGCCTCCTTTCACTGTGCTCTGTCATAGGTACCTGATGCTCTTTCATGGCCTTCTCTATTGACCTCTGGCATGTTTGTTGATGACTCCTTAGAAATTCAGAACAACATTACTGATTTATAGGGCGAGATATTCTTGTCTCCTCATCTCTGAGTTTTCCAATGTGGATGCACTCATGCAAGAAGTTAGAGCAAAAGGAATGGATATTTTTAGGAATAAACTTTGGTTGGTGTTATAAAGTATCATAAAGTTCCCTTTTCTCTAGAATTTTTGGATGCTATAATTTGAATTAGGTAAGCCTAGATTATTTCATTCATTGGACATGGCTAATGTATGCAACTAAACTATTCTTTTCTGACTCTCCTTCCTGTTGTTCCTTCGCTGGCCTGAAACTCAACCCCTATTTCAGTTTTCTACCTCACTGCAACATCTTCCAAACATCGTTATAACATCAGCATCTAATTTTACAGTGTGTACCTCATCAATGGACTGTCTCTCAATTGCTCCTGGAATGTTTTCTAGATGCTGGTCGATCTTACTCATTCTGTGTGGATTACTTTCAGCCTCTGAGGCTGTGTCCTTCTCACGTCCTTGTTCTTCACTTTAATGAGCAGAGCAAGAAAATAGTGGAGAGGGATTTGTTCTTTGTATCAAGTGGTCCCTGTCTACTTTTTAGATAAAATGAAAAGTCCTCCTACCCCCGGTTACAGATGATGTGCTCCCTTCTTTAGATTTCAGATGGTGTCGAGGAGGCCGGGGAGATATTTTAGTGGAAAAATAACTTGCTGAATAAGCATGAGGAGTGTAGTTTGGATACCCAGAACTCGAGTAAAAGCTGGGCAGATTGATGGCCCATTGGTAATCCTGGCTCTCTGAGGAAACAGAGGATAGATCCCTGGGGTAGGTTGATGACTAGCTGCATTAACTAAATCAAAAAGCTTTGAGTTCAACTGAGAAAACCTACCTCAGTACACAAAGGACAGGGAGACTGCTGAAGACACCTGATGTCAATTTCTGGTCCCTGCATGTTGGTGCATATATGAGCATACCCCTCCCCACACTCAGGTGCCTGCATACATGTGAATATGTGCATGTATATTGTACACATACACACAGGGCAACAAAGAACATAAACTGATTAAAGATGGAATTCTGTGCTATTCTTTCATGAGAGTTGTCCTTTTCTTATAATCTAGGCTCAGAAGTGAACATTTAGGCTGGAGCCATAGAAGAAGACATTTCTGTTTCTTAACATATGCATTAAAATGCACATGATTTTCCAAATCTGTTTTCTTTCATGGGTGATAGAGACTACATTAAAGTATAACTTAGATTGTAATTCATAGGAATGGGAGATGATTAAAGTAAAAACAACCCAAAAATTAAAGATATTTTACAGAGGAGAGTGAGGATATGTCTTGTAATAGCTCTTGATCATGTGTTTCTTGGAAAATCCATCTCCATGGAGTGTACAGAGTTAAGAGGACAACAGTAGTTTCCCCCAAATTTCTAATGGATTCATGGAAATTGTCCTTCACCACAGCAAACTGAATTTCCTTCCAGAGTTTGGATTTGAAATGAAAATATTCCCTGCAACACCTAAGCTGAATTTATTCAGCCAATTGAAAGAGTTAGGAAAGACAGAAACAAATGCTACAAAGGGAATGGCCCCAAAGTTTTATTTTCCATATATCTCTGCTACTATAATAAATATTCGATCCCCCAAACATTCTGCATATACCTCAGGCGTAGGATCTACCATGTAGTCCAATGACTCAAATTCATGATCCTTCTGGTCAGTCTCACAAGGGCTATATCTCAATATTTAAAAATTTATTTAATTTTATTTTTTATGGCTGCACACCTGTGCACCACAATCTTGCAGTATCCACAGAGGCCAGAAGAGGGCTCAGATTCTCTTTACACTGGAGTTAACAGATGGCTGTGAACTGCAAAGTAAATGCTGAAAATTCAACTTGAGGCCTTTGGAAGAGCAGTAAGCGCTCTTAAAGCTGAGCCATCTTTCTAGACCCAGATTCCCACATTTTTCGCAAACAAGACCTCTTGGAAATGACACCATTTCTCATTTTCAATAACTATACATCATATTTGAGACTGCCTGTCTTCGCAGAGGACCTAGCAGGCACGCGGGATAGCCATAACTATATCTATTTCCATTTATTGATTTATTAATTATCACAAAATGAGAGAATCATACAAGTCTGGTGATTTGTAGAGTTAAAAAGTGGCAATGAAAAGAGCAATCCTTTTTCTTTGCACTCCATTCCCCTTTTCATACAGTGGTCGTTATGATGAGAGCCACAGGAAGTGCTAGGTAGAAAGCACATGGGAAGGCTTTCATAATGAAGGCTTCACATGCCAATCTACTGATGGAGTGCTAGGACCCTCACATGTGCAATGTTTGTCCTTCTGGGTTAGATTATTTCACTCAATCTACTTTCTCCAGTTCTATCAGTTCACCTGCAACGTCATAATTTCATTTTTCTTCATAGCTGACTGAAATTTCAATGTGTGTGTGTGTGTAACCCATAGTCACTATCTACTCATCATTTGGTGACTATCTCTGCTGCTTCCACTTCCTAGTTACTGTGAATTGTGCAGCAATGGGCATGCCTGTGCAGGTGTCTCTATAAGAAGCGACAGAGGCAATCTGGAAGTCATCCCCAGGAGTGCTGCAGCTGGGTCACAGTGTAGTCCTTATCCTGGTCTTCTGAGGAGCCAGTACACTGATTTCTATCGTGGCAGCACCAGTTTGCAATCCCTCCCATCATGAATAAGGGTTCTTGTTCCCTAGATTCTCAATAGCAGTTTTTGTAATTTATTTTCTTGAACTCAGCTATTCTGACTGGGGTAAAAGTGAAACTTCAAAGTAGTCTTGATTTGCATTTTCTTAATGGATAATGATATTGAATACTTTAAAAATACCATTTTTTAGACATTTTTGTTTTTCTTTCCTAACTCTATTTTACTCCATGACCAATTTTTAAATTGGGTTGTTTTTCTGATGTTAAGCCTTTTAAATTTACTAAAGTAATAATAATAATAATAATAATAATAATATTTGAATGGGTAGTACCCTACAATAATAATAATAATAATAATAATAATAATAATAATAATATTAAGTTGTTAAACAAAATCCCAGTGGAATACTTCCCTGTGAGTTGTTGATCAAGGGGTTTCCAGAGACCCACAGAACAACAAAGACAACTGTGATTACTCCTGGTTGTGTACCTGAATTTGACAGCAAGACTGTGTTGTTACTGGTCAAAGGGTGCAGAGAACTCTAGCAGTTACTGACATGCTGCACAGCTTTCATAGCTCCAAAGACACTATTTTGACTTCTGAGAAGAGAAGTCCTAAATACTTTTATTCAAATGCCAGGGTTGGGAGCTACAATAATGACCTGCATGACAAACTACACCTACCTGTGCAATGGTGGCGTGAATGTTATGGGGGTAACAAACTGCCTTTTGAGAGATTCAAGACCTCTTCCGTAGGAGGGAATTCAAACCTTATGCTATAGATCTGATTAAGAATGAGTGGTGGAGGAGGTCATAGGTCTTAGCAGAGAAACTTTTGTTTTATTAGATAGACACAGCGCCAAATTCCTTTCTAAATACTTATAGACACAGATTAGTGTAGATCTCAGTTTTCATCAGGGAAGCTTTCTTTTGCAGTATACAGTCATTAACACAGAGACTTATAGCTGGTCAGAGTGTGGAAAGGAAGTGACTATGCAACGATTTGCCCCAAACAGGACATCTGAGTCACCACCACCTTTCCTAGGGCTTAGGAACAACACAGTAGAGACAGCTGTAAGAGTCAGAGGTTGGGGAAGACCTTTGCAAACTATGTTTCCTGTACACGACAGGACCAACGCACCTGTGAACCCATTGCAGCTATGATTACGTGCACAAGACAGGGATCCCCAACATTTCCTCATGCAAGGTAGAAGGAAGGGCTCATAGGGTCCTACTGTTCGCTGAGGAACTATGGACAGTTAATCCTAGGCAGCAACAATGGTCTCATTTTCTTCATGACTGAAAAGTGTGGCCTATGCTCCAGTAACAAGCCTCAAGCTAGAGAAGGCAATCCTGCTCAGTGGGCACGGTGGTTTGAATAAGAACACCCTGAAGGCTCATATGCCAAAATGCTTAATCAACAAGAAGTGGCACTATTTAAGAGGTTTATTGGAAGAAGTGAGGGTAGGCTTGGAGGGTACAAAAACCCAAGTTAGGTCCCAGTTGGTCTCTCTTCCTGTTGCCTGTGGATCCAGATGTAGGACTCTCAGCTACTTCTCCAATACCAGGCCTGCTTCATGCTCCTTGTGATAATGATAATTGCCTAACTCTTGTAAACTGTAAGCAAGCCCCAATTAAACGCTTTCTTTTATAAGAGTTACTATGGTCATGGTGCCTCTTCACAGCAATAAAACCCCAACTAAGACAGTGGGATGGACAGACGGACACACACACACACACACACACATACACACACACACACCACACTTTTCCCCCCAATCTTAAATACTTTAGTTCATCTTGTGAAGAAACATTTGCTTTTAAAACAGGCTGCAGGTCTGAATAAGGCACTTTGCTTTGATCTCATTTTATGCCTTGGGAAGAGCATTTCTAATTTATCACTCAGTGTGTAAAATGTTGTTCCACAAGAGCTAGAGGAGGAGAAAATTAACTGAGAATAGCTATGAATATGTCAGAGCACTCAGACTTCGAAGAGGAGAGGAGATGATTCTAGAAGAGAAGAGGTGACTCTGGACTTGCAGTTCATATTTTATGCTTAAAGCATCCTTTGGAGATTATGAAGTTGTTTACACAGCTTAACTTAGGAAGAACAGCATTAAATCAACGAAGCAGTGTTAACTTCCTCTGCCTAGTATAAAGAAATGTTTTGAGTCAGGTATAATTCACACAAAACCAGGGATAGTTAGAACAGATGCCAACTTTCTTTCAGCATGTCCAACGTCCTACTGTGTACAAGTTATGGAAGTTATGGAATCACTTTTGTTGATAACATCAGCCATCCCCGTCTCCCAGTAGAAATTACAAAAATCAGTATGTCACATTTCACTTCCTTAGAAGGCAGTGCCAAGGAGCTATTGGTCAAGGACAGCTATAGAAAAAACTGCCCACATGACCTACCGTTTCCTCTTTTTTGCCTTCAACTCCCCAGCCCAAAGAAGTAATACGCAATATAGAGAGAGAACTTGGTGGGTAAGGTGCTAGGAAAGCGTGGACTCAAGTTTGAATCCTTAGAACACACATAAAAAGCCAAGTATGGCAATGTATGGTTGTATAACCCCAGAGCTGGGAGTCAGGGACAAAGAAGTTCTGGGGGACTCATTGGCCAGTCAGTGGCCAATCCATGAACTTTAGGTTCAGTGAGATATCCTGTCTAAAAAAAGAAGGTGGAGAAATTGAGGGAGACTCTCAGTGTTGACTTTTTGCTTCCATATTGTGTACTTAAGAGTGTGCACATATGCAAACATTCATATCACACACACACACACACACACACACACACACACACACACAAAACAAAGAGAAGACTGGATCAATTGGTTTCCAGTGGGCTCTGGTGATATATTAGTTTACAATAACAAGTGTGGATAAATATGTAATCAACTTTCACAATGAGCCTAGGGTACCTAATATTGGTTCCTTTTTATGGCTTCTGATGTAGTTATTCCTGCTGCCTGGAATATTCTTATAGATCTTCACAAGCCCAGTTTCATTTTTCACTCATGCATTATTTAAAACTTCCAATTTCATTTCTTCTAAAAAGCTATTTTCATATGTAGTATCCCCCCAATCACATTCTCTCACACCACCCTTCAAAAACTCTCTGCACGACACCTGTTATCTCTATGTTAAAACACATTCTTGGCATTGCCTGTCACTTTAGCCAAAGTTTGATTGTAGATAGAACCTTCTCTTTGTATTCTTCGTACCTAGAATATTTTCTGAGATTAAATAGTTGTTAAATAAGTCAGAAGCTTAGATTCAAAGGTATGATAAAAGTTTAATTAAATCCTTCTTTCACTGGGTTACTTGTAGCTTAGTAAGGACAAGAGGTATTAATCAGGGTCTTTAAAAATTAATGCAAAGTTTTGATGATGAAAGTGTGAACCTTGGGTGGTTTTACACAGATGTGAGGGAGAAACAATGACTTATAAAATGTAGACTACACTAGGGTCGATGATGAAGGGTGACAGTGTGGTACAAAATCTACAGGACAAAGCAAAGAGGATATGAGCATTGATCAAGACTCAGGTGTGTATCCTGAGGCTCAGTGTGTAGTGGTGGCCTACTCATTCAAGAAAAAAAAATCTTATTGTAGCCATATTGCAGAAGGAAAATGAGGCTGGATAGATGGGTGGGATATGGAGCAAGGTAAGATTTTGTGAATAATTTTAAACATTAGGGCTTTTAGCTTATGTTTGATGGCAAGTCTCTGATGAATTTGAAATAACAGAGAGTTGAAGTGATTAGATTTTCACTCTGATAAAGACTATTGCATAACAGGGAATGGATAAATTATGATTTAAGTGGAAACACTATGGCCATAATTGGAAATGGAGAAGTAAGTTTTTTGGAAGGACCTATAGAAGAAAAGAAATTCAGTGGAGAGATTCAAGAGACAATGTAGACATTCATTCTATAAGCTGTGGTTTTAGAACAGACATTAAGAGAAGACTGTATCAAAGCTGATCCCTGGATATCAGCTTGCTCATCAGAAGGGGAGATTTTGTATCATTGAAAATGAACACACTTGAAGAAAGCAGGGTATGGAGTACGATGTGGAGCTAGATATGATTTATGCAGTTTTACTATTTGTTGTACTTGGTGTACCTTTGAGAAAGTCACAACTCCCAAGAAGATACATTTGGTAGGCAATTATATGCATCTAACTCCAAGAGAAAGTTTATACCAGAGACATAACAGATGCCTGACTGATATTTTCACATGTCAGAACTGATGCCATCAGTGTGGAGAATTGTCCAACTATTGACACTAAAAGAGAAGAAAGCTTAGAAAGAGATGTAAGGGAATGATCCATGTAATGCCATTGAAGTATTGGCTAGAAAAGCATATTCATATCATACAAAAGAGAGAGGAAATCACAAGAAAATAATAAATTCCAACCATATCAGAGTCTTGCAGTGATAGCAAAAGGTAACACATCTGTTTCCTTTCCTTTCCTATACATTTCCAGTCTTCAGTACTATATCCAGACTAAGTAACAAGAGTTTGCTTATTGGAAGCTTTGGAAAAATTCTCTCAAATCAATGAATCAATATTGAGCAACAGGTAGGGACTGTTCAAAGGAGACATACATTATTAAGGGAAATTAGGAGAACTTATGACTAAAGGCATGGCTAAGGAGAGAATTCCCCCACCTACACCAATTTTGATGCTTGCGGTCCATTGGTAGGATAAGACCTAAATACGAGCAATGAAAAAATCATTACCTTTCTCTCTTCTTAGCTACTCTGGATATGACCACTATGACAACCTGGTAAGGGATGACTCTATAGTGTGTCATCTGAGGAATGTTCACGGCAAGAATTGTGTGTAGATGGGCTTGGCTGCTACTTCATGGAGTCCTCTGGCTTTGACCTATAAGGACTTCCATAGCCATTCCATGACTCTCCAGTTATTTCAAGGTATAGACTTTAGAACTTACCATGAAATGTTGGCTAAACTTGTTTGTATTCTTGTAATTTCAGCAAAGCTTTAGATACCACATGGTAAGATGCTCAAACTTCATTGGCTTAGCCCAGTGGAATTTAAATCTCAATGTTATAGGATTTCTGTGCAGATGTTTGGTGATAGGTTGTTTGAGTCAGGGTTTTCTGAAGGAACTCAACAAATAGAAATATATACTATATGTATATATAATGTGTACATAATAATATATGTAATATACAATATACATATAATACACACATACATATTACATTAGTCAACAGGGAAATGCAAATCAAAAGGTCCCTGAGATTCCACCTCACACCATTCAGAATGGCTAAAATCAAAAACGCAGGCGACAGAGGATGTTGACAAGGATGTGAAGAAAAGAAGAACACTCTTCCACTGTTGGTGGGATTGCAAACTGGTACAACCACTCTGGAAACCAGTCTGGCCATTCCTCAAAAAATTGGACATTGTATTACCCGAGGACCCAGCTATACCACTCCTGGGCATATACTCAAAAGATGCTCCAACATATAACAAGGATGCATGTGCCACTATGTTCATAGCAGCCTTATTTATAATAGCCAGAAGCTGGAAACAACCTAGAAGCCCCTCAACAGGGGAATGGATACAGAAAATGTGGTACATTTACACAATGGAGTACTACTCAATCATTAAAAACAATGACTTCATGGAATTCGCCAGCAGATGGATGGAAATAGAAAATATCAACCTGAATGAGGTAACCCAGTCACAAAAGAACACACATGGTATGTACTCACTGATAAGTGGATACTAACTCAAAAGCTCACAATGCATATGATACAACCTACAGACCACATGGAGCATAGAAAGAAGGAAGATCGGTGGGTGGATGCTTTAGTCCTGCATGGAGTGGGGATGATTGTGGGAGATGGAAGGAGAGGGGAACAAGGGAGGGAAAAAAGGAGGAGGAGGAAGTAAGGGTGGCAGTATCAAAATCTGGAGGAGATGTGAAAGAGGTATAGAGAGTCAGGAAATCGTATATACACATTATATAATGTGAGATATATATATATATATATATATATATATATATATATATATATATATATATGAACACACACATATAAATCATGGTATTAGGTTGGCTTATGCAATATGGGCTAGATAGTCCAACAGTGGTTGTCTATATGATGGGGAGGCTAAGAATCTGGTAGCTTTTCTCTCCATGAAGCTGGATGGCTCAGCAATCCTACTCTAGCTCTGGAGAATTCTTGGAGAGCTGATTTTCTTTGTTCCACCTTGAAAGGCAGAAGCGGATGGGTTCTAAGAGAAGTGATGGATCACAACGGCACCCACAAGTGGATACATGCATTACCTAGTAAGAAATGAAGGCAGGAAACGAAGCACCGCCTTTATCTCTGGCCAATAGCTGGCAGGTGCCACACACTCTCCAAGAACATCTCTTCCCCTCAGTTAATCCCTCCTGGGCTGACATCACAGACACCTACAAAAGCATGTGTCTTAGTTGGCTCCATATCCAACCAAGTTGACATTCCAGATTACCATTGCCATGGGTTTCTCTAGAGTGGCTTATGACCTCAGAGTCCCTCTATAGCTAGGCTGGTTGGCCAGAGAGGCCCCGGGGACCCTATCCACCTGTCTATTTCTCAGTGGCACGGGAATTGTAAGCACACACCACTTCGCTCTGCATTTTTATGCAGGTTTCAGAAGTGTAAACTCATAAGAATCACAATGGTCATAGATTCTTCACAGCTATAGAACACTGAGGCGTGTGTAAGCATGGGGACCTGAGTTTACACTTCTGAAACCTAGCTGAATCAGCAAATTCCAGGCCACTAAGTGATCTTGTCTGCCTTCTTGCCTACACGTGCATGTACATACATGTGCATGTTCACAGCATACACACACATATGCACATGGACACACACAACCCAACTTCTTTCAAATCAAGTTCCAAAAGCTACTTTTCCCTGATTGGACTTTTCAGCTATTTTAAGAAAATATTTTTTTCTGGGGTCCTAGCTCAAGAATGATTTAGGGAACAGATTTATTGTTTAGCTTCTGTATAATGGCAGTGATTCTCACACTTTGGGGAGCATTAAAATCAGCTGGTCGCCAGTTCTTATGGTGCTCTAGTCTTGTTTGGTCTGTGCTTCTGGTAAATTCTCGAGCAGCTCAGGGGCAACACTAGGGGGTTGCATGCTTTAGAATCACCTGTTTTAATTCCCTTTTCAGAGGACAACCTACATTCTGTCACCTAAAGTCTTATACATACAGGAACATCATGTAAAATACATTTTAACTTATATAAAAGCAAACCTTTAGACATTGAAAACAAAATAACTCTTAATCCTCAAGTTTGAAGGAAGAACATTCTTGCTAGTGGTTTGAAACTCCTCAAGTCATGATGCTGCCTCTCAGATTTTCCCATTTCTTTATTTACGAAATGAAAATAACACCTACTTTCCTGGAACAAGAGATTTGGTTCCAGGCTAATCTTGAGAGGAAAAAAAAAAAAAGACAAAACCAAAAACAAACGAAACCTAAAATCAGGAGATTTGCTTGCTTCAGTAGAAAGGAGATTTTCACAGCATCAGTGAATTTCCTGGGGACTACACCAAGGGGAAGGTATTATGTTGCCTCCCCAGATGAGCCAGGCAGCCTTGTTTTGTGGAAGACAGTGCACTCTCTGCCTCTGGGCTGAATTTCAAAACGGTGTACCAGCGATCACCCTGAATGGCCAGCATAGCATCCTGATGGGTCTCAGCACAGTGTAGAGACAGATTTATCTGTGCAGCTTTGAAAAGGATGCCCATGTTTGGGCCTCACACACTCTTCACTGGGGCCTGGGTATCATCCAGTCTCACGTGGGAATCTTTCCACGGGCCATAAACTTTGGCTCCCTGAAGCATCCCTTTCTTGGCGAGTAAAGCAAGTGCTGGCAGGTGACTCCTGGCTTACAGATGACAGGCACATTCTCTATGTCTCCAAGTTTGATTGCATTGGGGATATTAAATTCCCACGCAGTGAGCACTCTATCACAGGACAAATGAGAGTGTCAGAGCCGGCGTTTTAAGGCCCTGTGTTATTATGTGCAATGATAAACTGCTTGCGCGTGATTAAACTGCCTCCACGGGCCTCGGCCCTCACTCTTCTCACTTTGCAGGTGATACCATCTATCTTTGCAAGCTTTCCCTCTCGCCAAAGAGAAGACTCACACGTGTTGAACCGCCGTGAGGCACTTCAGACACTTGAGAAGTGGGTTGAGCTGAATAGTTGATGCTTTATTTTCCTGGTCATGCGGTACTGGGACAGATCTGGACAGCTGTAAGTCATCTTGGGGTTGGCCACCTGTTTGAAGGTTTAATTTCAGCCTTCGGCTAGGCAAAAGCGAGCAGAATTATCACTTTTTGGAGAAGGAAGTGAAACAGGTTAGGTTCGAGCCTCAGTTTTCTCTATTTCCCGTGACTGCTGGTTTTTTTCAACACAAGGGTGGGCCCGAGGACAAGGCTTTTTCATGAAGAATCTCTCAGACTTGCTCCCCAAGCTAATCATGCTTACAGTTCTGAGAAACTCAGGTTATCAAAGTACTCTGCATTCAAGACATTTGTCCTGAGTAACAGTTCCCTCAGAAGAACCTTCACTAGGGTCACGTTTCAGCCCCAAACTGGCTTCTAAGGGCTCTAGGATGAGGTGGTTATAACAAGAGTATAAAGTTGCTACCGACACAATGAACAGACGCAATGACATCATGTTTGCTGTTGTTTTGTCTCCAAATATACTTTTAAGGGACAGAGTTGGCTTTGCGACAGGCTATTTATTGTACTAAAAATGTGTATTTTCTACTCATTTTGGAAATCACAATGTAGGCATGCGTTTTTTTTTTTTTCTATTGTTTCAAAGATATACCACCGTGTAATTCTATTTTACAAATGTAATCATTTTAACCAATATTCACATGAATGCATATTTTATATGAAAAAAGAAAATGTATATTGGGGATGATGGCAATTTCTCACCAGATGCTGAAGTCATTGTTTTTGAATACTTTATTTTTTCTTAAGATATATTTTCTGGCTGCCCCTCGGCTTGACTTTTCTGGAAATCCAGGTTGATTCAGTTGATTCCTTGTGGAAATATTGTGTCCCCATTTCTACAGTATATAGGTGATTCTGAAAATATGAAAAAAAAAAAAAAAAAAAAGCCTGTCAGGATTCCATCTCCCGTCTCTGCAGCCAGCTAGGGGAATTCCTACTGAGTCAGGTGAGATGACCGTGGATATAACACTAGCCTCAGGTTTTGGACAAGGCTGCTGGCTGGCCTGTCAGCAGCTGCACTTCTCCTATGGTCTTGGCACTTGTGGAGGTGGGGTACGCACACGTGGTACAGTGTCTCATGAGCTTGGAGGACATTGACTAAACACTCCATAGTGTAGCTTGTGTTGACAGCTTTGCCTTCCACTCATAGCCATAACTAGAGAAGAAAAGCAAAACAAAGCAAAGTTTGAATATGAGAGGTGAAAACTGAGAAATGAGAAAGCACCTCTTCTTTGGGCTGTTTCTTTTCCCTTTCCTTCTCTTTTCCTTTCTTTTTCATGTGTGTGAAATGACAAACAAGGCCTCATTATGCTTTGTTCTTTGGGAATCATTTTGTCCTTTGTTTTAGATCAAGTCTGAAGACGGTATTATGTTATCACATTGTGTAACTGAATGCAGTTGCCAGAAGAGACTGTGGCTTGGTGTGATCTCAGTCTCTCTGGGGCTCTGAGGTAAGGAGGCTCACATTGCCATGGAGCCTGTCAGTAGGCAGCCAAATATTTGGGTCAAAGCATTTGCCTACAGTTTATGATTGTGACACAGAGAAAACTTTGGCAGGGAAATGCAGCCCTTTTTGTTGTTCTCTCGCTTTAGGGATCAGCACCCACTAAAACGGGCCCTCTATAAATTCTCACACTTCCCCAGCAGGTACATCTCTGGAGCTGTTTTAGTAACCAACAAAAATAAGAATGATAGTTCTCAGTAATTAGCTTGCTAGAGAGAAGGATCACAGCTATTAAATTCAAGCTATGCTAATGTGGCGTCTTAATCTAATGAATGACCCCGTTCTACAACTTTATTGAAGTCCTGATCTTATGGCTGCTGGTTATTGATTAACTAACAAGGTTGTTGGATGCTGTTTTGATTTCCACTGTTGTGCATACATCGTGCAAGGTTTGTAAGAGTTATTAAAAAAAATAGTAAAAATTGTAAAGAATTGTTAAAGATCATCCCCTCCCATGCCAATGCTTGGACCATCATGACAACAGCACCCCCAAGTGGCAGAACCACCTAATGAGAATGAAGGAAACAAGCCCTGCCCCCACAAGGCAGGGTTAATCCTGAAGGAGATTAATTTATGGGGTTGAAGACATGGATGCAGTTGCATAGTGCAAGGGTAGCATCCATCCCCAGCACCACATAAATTGGGTGGAGTGGCCTATTTTAATGTCACAGCATCATTCCTTACTACATTCTTAACCATCCTTATGCCCACAGACAAGTTTAGCTATATTCTTTATCACAGAAGCCTCTCTTTGCAGCAAATGGAGACCACCACAGAAAACCACAAGTGGACACAATGCAGAACCAACCATACTGTGTGTAGTCCAGGACCAGTGGATAAATCTATATAGAGCTTCTGCATTTGTGCCTCAGGGAACATTTTGGAGGAGGGATGGAAAGACAGTAAGAGCCAGACTATTAGGAACTCTGCTCTGAAACAGGTTTTCTTAGTAAGGGCTGAATAAACAGACCATAACAATGGCATCATCAAGGGGCATGGCAATATGGAAGGTGGAACCTTTTATGGATTCTTACCACTAAATTACAGGCAACTAATGACTTTTGGGAGAATGAGAGTTAGCTTCTCCCAGAAACGGGCTCACTTACTGGTTGTCCTGTGCATTGTGGTCAGCCATACACACTCAAAGAACAAATTGGAATCTATAGGGTATACTCACCTTTGTTTAAGCACACATACACTCACGTATACGCATGTAACAAAAATAGTCAAAGGAAAAGAGGCTATCAACTTGAGAGTTGGGGACATATAGGAGTAATTTGAGGGAGGGCAGCTATGTATGGGATGCTGAAGTGAGGAAGTGGAGGAGGAAAGTTATATAATCACAGTTCAATGAAAACATATTTTTAAAAACTCTATTGGTCCAATTTAGTGCTGTCAGTGAGCTTATGGTATAGGACCATCTACAGGATCCTGGTTGTTTCTTCCCTAGAGAAGACTGATTCTTTCTTCCCCAACCAACTTCAACTGCAAATAGCATCTCAGCAAGGTTGAGACATCTTGACTTCACCATCTTTGTTGGGATTTTCTCTGACTTCGTCTTGTATAGGATTTGTACCTGCAGTCAATACTGCTATGAGTTCATGAGTGTAATGGGCCTGCCATGTTTGGAGAATATTGTATTGTTGCAGATTTCCACTGCCCCTGGCTCTTACACTCTTTCCATTCCCTCTTCCAAGATGATCCTTGTGCCTTGGGAGGAAGAGTACCATACTGATGTACTATTAGCACTGAGGACTCCCAGTCTCTTATTCTCTGCATGCAGAGAACATGCAGGTCTCTGTGTCAATCATCATCTGCAGAAAAAAAAAAAGAGAGGTGGATGATATGTAATCCATATGCATAAAGGTAAATACTAAGGGACAGCTTAACACTATGTCCATTTACTAGAATAACAGTAGTAAGCAATTCCCTTGGGCCTATGATCTATTCAGCTACAGGTTCTTGGCTCGGGTGATAAGAGCTGCCATGCGTTTCATCTTGTGGAGTGGATCTTAAATATAATCACATAGTTTTTGTCACTCTTACAATATTTGTGCCATTATTGCATTGGTGGGCCTATCTTGTCAGACCAGTTATTGTAGTTCATGGGGTTCACAGCTGGGCAAGATTATTGACTGCTTCCCCCCCCCCCAGTAGTTTCTAGAGCTGTGAAAGCCAATCAATAAAGATGGAGTTTCTATGTTGATAACAACTTGATTTCTCTGTGTTCTATGATTCAAGTACATGGTATTTTTAGCCATAGGGTCTTATCACCAAGTTCTGGAGGATGGCCAAGAACAATGTAATGTTTGTGGGCTCTAAGGGAACAAAAACTGGAAAAAAGCTAACTCTTGTCTAACATGGGACTTTTCACTTGATAACATTATCTAGGAGAGGCATTCCCCCCACCACCCCCCATTGTAAGGTAACTATATCTAACATTTCTGTATGCATGTATATACTTTGAAAAGTTTCCACAATAGGGCTTCCATGTGGCTTTTCCAACAGACTTTAGTTTTAGCTATCCCTACAGTGTCCTTTCTCGTTCCCTCCCATCTTCTACTCCATCAAACCCTATTTGCTCCATTCTTCCTGTTTCTCCCTTCTTATCACCAGTTTTTCCCCTCCTTTGGAATGTTCTCCATGTCTTCTTACTTATAAGAGCACTATACTCTAAACACACGTATCTTAAGATCCAATAACAGCATCCACATGTGAGAGAAAAGATGCAGTGTTTATCTTTCTAGGTCTGGTTTGCTTCACTCAGAATGATCATTTACATCTCCATTCATCAAATATGCTCTTCAAACACAACTAATGGCTGGGGAGAATATTAGATAGATACACAGAGTGACATTTGAATCTGTCTTGAAGGATAAGTACAAGCATGTCCGAGTGAATGGGAGACTGTGGATAGGATATTGGAAGAGTATTTCTACAGGGAAAGACAGCTGGTGCAAAGGTGGTTGGGGTAAGCCATGATGAGACATCTGGAATGGCTGTTCAGAGGGGTTCAAAACGTGGAATGGTGAAATTATTAGCTTGGGCTAAAAGATTTGCAGCTTGGTTTAACCAAATGAACGTTCAGATTGTTATTCTGCAGATCACTACTGACTATCAAAGGACCGACAGGAAATAGCTTGATCATTTGCAGATTGAAAGATATAATTTTGGTGACAATTTTGAAAATTCATTTGGTGAAGAAAAGAAAAAATCGGGGGTGGAAGTTGAATGTGAAACTCTCTTCCTTTTGGCCAGATTCTGGATCCCTTTTTTGGCTCAGAAAGTAAGCTCACTATTTTAAGAGATAACCAGACTAGTAGTGGTGTCTTCTTAGAAAACATTATCCGCATTGCTGTGTGAGTATCTGCTAAGCAAAATAGGAAATTGTGGAGATTCCTTAAATTGTGCAGGGCACGTGAAACTGACCTGAAGAATTATAATAAAGAAATTTAAGATAGGCTATACACAGGCCACTGAGCAATGGCTTCCCCTACTCTATGAAATGGTCACACTCAGCTTGGCTGCATGTGGTCATCGGGCTTGATGATTTCAACAGCAGGTTATTCTTTATTCTGTGACATCTTAATGGATCAGAAAGTTAGTATGGAATAATACAAAATGTACTTATATAAAACATTATGTTCTGAGTGGAAAATCTGAGCTGAGAAATAATTCAGTTGTTCAGAGAACTTGCTATCTTCCAGTGGATGCAGGTTAATTCCCAGTACCAACATCAAGTGGCTTGCAATAGGCTTATAACTTCAGCTTCGGGGGATTCAAGACCCTCTTCCGGTCTCCGTGGGCACCTGCATGAACATAGTATTTACTCACATAAGCATACACATATACACAAATAAATAAAATAAATCTAAAAGCACGGGGGGATGAAATAAGATAAGGAGAAGTATTAATAGAAAAAAATTCACTGTTTCTCTGTCTCTTCAAATCCTTTTTTCCTTCCTTCTTTCCCTCTTTTCTTCCTTCCTTCCTTCCTTCCTTCCTTCCTTCCTTCCTTCCTTCCTTTCTTCCTTACTTCCTTCTCCTTTACTTCCTTCTATCCTCCATTTCTTTCTTTCCTGGCTATTCTGGAATTCACTATATAGACCAGGCTGGCCCCCAAAATCATAGAGAGGCACCTGCTTCTGCTTATGGTGTTCTGGGAATAAAGGTTTGCACCACCATGAACATCAGAAATTTCTATGAATTTAAAATCATTTCCTCCATATAGAATGTGGGATTACTTTCAGTATAGTAGGGGTAGTGCATTTTTTATATCTTCTGGGAAGCATGGTGATGATTAAGAAGTTTGGGTCTTCTGATTGCTTTTGTTTTGACTTCTTTATGTCATGTGTTTTTTTTGACTTTATCAATTCCCATTTCCTGTGTGTCATTAACAGGTGATAAAGTCAGAAATGGAATATTAACCTGAATCAACGTCATAACCTTATCAAATATTTTTACTACTCCAATATAAAAAATAACATTATTTTGCAGTATGCATACATGCATGTGCAAATGCGTATTTGTGTGTGTGTGTGTGTGTGTGTGTGTGTGTGTATGAGCACTTGCCCAGGTCCATGCATATTGAAGTCAATGTCAGGTGTCTCCTTCCATGAATCTACATTTTATTTTGTAAGACAGCCTCTCTCACTGAACCTTGAGCTTACATATTTGGCTAGAGTGTTTGTCCAGGAAGCTCTTAGGATCTACCTGTCTATTCCTTAACATTGGGGTTACAGATATACCCCATTGGTCCTGGCTTTCATGAAGTTGGGAGCCAAATTCAGATCCTTGTGCTTACACATTTTACCCACTGAACCATATTCCCAGCTCCCAAAAAGTGATTCGGTGGTTGATATTTATTCATACTGAATGTGTATTCAGCAGCCTCCCAGGGCTGATAAACTGAATTGGATATTCACCTGAAAAGAAATTCATTTTGGACACAGGTTGTCTTCCCTCCAGAGCTGGTAGGTTCCCATGCTTTGTCACGTGCCCGAGGTTTCTCAGCTAGAACAGGTGTGTGGCCAGAATTGATCTCTGCTCTTATTGTTGATGGAACTCATAATTTGGCCTTTGCTACGACATCTTCCTGTGATTCTCTGGGTTCTGATCTGTGGCTGCTTTCTATCATTTCATATTTGCTGTGTCCTCCATCAAGCTAATATACCAGCTGTTTATTATGCATGACCCGCTCCAGAATGTGACTGACAGATAACTGCTGCATTTTAAGTCTTGTGCGAGATTCTCAACTGGCTGCCAGCCTCTCCATTATATTCCATAAAAATGTTTCTTGTTATACATTATCGGAAGTGAGAGTAAGTTGTTTTAGGGTCAGAGCCAACTTGAACCCTGTAAAGCGAAGGTGTGGGAAGGTGATGAGATGCTGTCTGGAAAGGGATGCAATTAAGGGCACAAATAGGACAAAGCTTCCTAGTCCTGAGAGGATGGATATGGAGCATCTTCTGTGGCAGTTATGATGCACTGTGAGCTGAACTAGTCATTTACCGTGAGGCTGTAAGACTGGAAAAAAAAGAAGAAAAAAGGGGAGAATACTCACATTACATTTGTAAAATATATTAAAATTTAATCTATTCTTTTAGTTATACAACTTAGCACTTATTAAGCATCACTGTGACCAAATATAGAAAAAAACTAATGGAGGGAAGATGTTTTGTGCTTAAACTTTCAAAGGCCTCAGTTCATGGAGAAGAGGAAAGGATGGCAGATCAGCTTAGCTCATGTGAATGGTGGAGGCTGCTCCCGTCCCAGCATATCAGGAAGCAGAGAGCATGGCAAAAGTCAGGGCTGGGTAGATCTTCAAAGCCTCATCTTAGAACCCTAGACTTCTGCCAGCCGGACCTCAACTTCCATAGCCTCTCAGAATAGTACCACCTACTTCAGAGTAAGTGTTAATCACATGAACCTGTTGGGGACTTTTCAGATTCAAATTGTAGCATTATGATTATGTACAGAGCCTTTCTGTTATAAAAGTTTCTAGATTCAAAATGGAGTCATACATCTACCCCTGGCCGACTGGAGGGAAGGTGCCCACGCATGACTTGCCTCTTACTAGAAAAGCATAAGATTTTGTATTTTTTACTACGGAGTCCCATCAGGGCAGCCTGCAGTAGGACAGCTAGGTGTGTGCACATTTCCCTCCTGCCTACCAAGGCAGCTGCCAGAACTCTAAAATAGAGGTTCTGCCCATCAGTTGTTGCCACTCATCAGCGGGAGCCAGGCAGCTCTAGAAAGACATGGCCACATGTGAGTTCCTTTCAAGCAACTTAGACAACTTTCTCTCTCCCAATTATTCTCCGTCATTTGCTGCCATTCTTTGGTCACCCGGAGACCACCTCAGTCTGTGCCCATGTTCTAAATTTCAGTCCTTATCTTTAATATTATTGTCATAGAAAACTTCGTGCTCAGAGATTCATCTCTGCATATTTATTTAATATTGATGCCATGTGCACCGACTGCACAAACTTTATCATTGGTTTTCTAATAATCTTTTTTCATTTTGTATTAAAAATAGATTTTTTTTTTTCATATAAAGGCTTTCCACCATAATACTGTATCGGTACCCCCCTTCCCAGGGGAAATAAATTCTGGAAGATGGTGGTATGACTTTCTGGCTTTTTCACAAGCAGTTTATGGTGAGGAAACGAAGGCCCAGGTGTGTCTGGTGGGAATGCTTGTGATTTATCCACCTTCTTTTCTCTGCTGAAGGAGTGCCTGTCACAGACGGACCTCACTTGGGTCCCGGATCTGTGTGGAACTGGGTCTCTTGGTTGCAGGTGAGCGAGGATTCAGCGAATGAGTGACAGAGAGTTCACACAAGAGAGGGTGTAAAACTGAATGCGTTGATCAAAATGAACATCACATCATTAATACAGAACAAACAAGAAAAGCGGGGGCAGGATACATCCGCAGATACAATGACACAAAGGATTGAATACAACAAAAGACCAGGGATTGGGACCAGGCAGCTTTAGGAGGAAGCCAGGTGCAAGGCTAGTCAATTGTTAAACCCCACTGTCAGGGGCCCCCAGTAAATCCTTGATTATGCTGTTCCTTTGGGCCTCGCAGAAAAAACAGTTTTGGGGGGTTCTGCTAATGCAATACACAACCCCCCTATTTCCTAGGCCTTGGTAAGCTTTGCCCTGAGCTTGTTGGCTCTGTTCTTTGTGATGCTTAATTCTTATCACCAGTCTTTACTAGAAGTGAATTAGAATGTTAATGACTAGGTAACCTTCTCACTGAATTCCTGAGCTCCTGGCTTTAAGGAATCTTTTAGGACTTTGGAACACTGGTGGAAACTTCACCTATGGTAAAAATTCAATCTTTAAACCATACTAACATGCGGATAGGGTCCCTGTATATAGATTATTGGAAATGCCAGCACTCTAGGAGGCTGAGTCTCCTTGAGACTCTTTTTCCTCAGGACTCCTTCAGGTTTTGAGACCTGTTGTGAGTCACCACTGAAGAAGGCGTGGCAAGTGCCCAAGAAATGCTCCTTCTTAAGCCAGTCCCAGGGATGCTTAGGGTTGACAGGCCCTTGATTTGCTTATTGAGGTCCAGAGTTCAATCACAAGCAATTCCTTTAACAACTCAGAAGCAGAGTGCATTATGGTTTATTGTGTACTAAGAGTATGTTAGCCAACGTGGCAATTCAAAACAAATTTATAAAAATCTAGTTATTTATTGGAGAAAGATCTACAGATCATGATCTGATACCTATAAGTTTAATGTAGTCCAATAAATATATTAATTGATGGGTTAAGTATCGCTTCATCTCTCCTGACCTTACCTTGAACTTTTCCTTGATCATATTTTATTTACTCAATAGTGTTCATCAGTCTGGGAGGGAATGTTTGGAGGCTGGATCTGAGATTAAGAATGAAGTTCTGAGTGTAGAATGTATGGCCTGAAAGATAGAGTTGGGAAAATAGGCTGTATACAAGAGGCAGTTTTCTGAGGTAGAAATGGACGAAAATTCTACATGGTGAGAGAGAACGAATGAGGAGAAAAGGCATTGCTGGTAAGTCCTGGGGGAGGGAATAATGTGTCTTTCAGCTTCCTCAGGTGACTATTTAATTGTTTGTTATAATTTATTTTTAAGAGACAAACTTTTCTTGGATCTCAGGCTTTTCTCCCTAACTCATTATGTAATACAAGATGACCTTGAACTCTTAATTCTCTAACCTCTACTTCTGGAGTGAGGGATCACAGCTACCTCTATCTGGCTTCAGAGACCTAAATTTGGAGGAATGATGACTGACATTTGTTTTCTGGGTGAGGGGGAATCTTCTTGAACTTCATGGGGTCTTCTAACCATTTTGTTTTGTTTGTTTTTGCTTTGGCTTTTGTTTAGTTAAAATCACACTCTTTTCAGGCCATTCAGAATTCACTTTGTGGCTCAGGCTGGCCTCAGACTTGCTTCATTAGCCTCAGTGTCAGGATTACAGCCCGATCCCCCACATCTGGCTCTTCCACTGTAGGTTTTATGCAGGGTTGGGAGATAGTGGTTAGTGGAACTCACACGAGCTCACAGTCTGCCCCAATTCCCAGCCTTGACAGTCTGTGAGGTTCACACCCCAAATGTTAAGAATGCCACTGTAAAGAGGGAAAAATGGAACTATGTAATTAAGTCCTGGGCGTCATTTCGTGGGATGGGAACTAAAACTGGAAATCCAGTTGAGGCTACACAACAGAGTATTTCTTCCCTGCTGAAGCTTGAATTCTCTGACAGTGGTAGACCTGCTATTCCTCAAACTCTTTAAGTTGTGAAAGGAGAAATTCTATAGTTAGTGTAGCCATAAGTTAATAACTTAATGCTAATCAGTGCGCAGAAGTAGGCACTGCGTGTGTGTACATACATGCATGTGTATGCGGTGTATGTGTGTGTGTTGCTGAGGACTGAATCCATGGCATTTCACATGCTAGGCAAACCCACGAAGCTAAACCCCAACTCTTTGCTTATGAATTTGATATTAAAGACTCTGTTTGACTTGCCTTTTGCTCCCTGATGATTTTAATAACAGTCTTGTACAGGGCACCATGGACTACTGTGGTACAATGATAAGAAAAGGTTCCTTTCAGCTAAAGGGGTTTGCAATCCCACAGGAAGAACAACAATATCAAGAAACCAGAGCCCCCCCCCTCACTCCAGAGCTCCCAGGGACTAAACCATCAACCAAAGAGTATACATAGAGGGTCCCATGGTTCCAGCCACATATGTAGCAGAGGATGGTCTTGTCAGGCATTAATGGGAGGAGAGGCCCATGGTCCTGTGAAGGCTTGATGCCCCAGTGTAGGGGAATGCCAGGGTGGGGAGGCAGGAGTGAGTGGGTGGGTGGGGGAGCACCCTCATAGAAGCAGGGGGAGGGGTGATGGGATAGGGAAGTTCCAGAGGGGAAACTGGGAAAGGGGATAGCATTTGAAATGTACATAAAGAAAATATCCAATAAAATAAAATAAAAGAAAAGTTTGGAAAGAGCCAACAAGGAGACGCTGTAAACTTCAGGTGACCTTCCTGAGATGGGTCTGCTTTGGGTTAAAATTTATGATGGATTTGCTCTAGTAGGCAAGACCCAGGAGAACTTCATTTAAGGAAAGATTCTGGCTATTAATATGCTCTTGCTGCTATTAATAAATATATATAACAATCACTAGGTATTGACCCACCATTTTTAGAAGATTCCTGCCTGCAGATGTATGGAGATATACTATCTTGTAGTAATGCTATATAGACAAATAGATAATATTTCTATACAAATCCTGATTTAATTCAGATAAATTTAGAGAGAAAGTTTTTAGAGATGGTCTTAGCTACTAGAAAGATATGATAAAGTTAGAATAAAGAATAGAATGTGCCTACTTCTAAGAATAGTAAGTAAAGAAATAGAGTGAGCTTTCATAATTAAGGTAAAAGAGAGCAATAGACTTGGGACATTTTTGTGTCCAAGGATAAAGTCATAGGTGTGCACTATGATAAGGCAAGGTCATGTACAAACTGTTGCTTTAAACTTTTGATGAGTGTATTATAAGGAAACACTGCTTTGAACTTAATATCCACATCCTTTGGAACTCCTATTTTATGTACTATTTTACCTCCGAGGTGATTTTCTAAGAAATTTTCTTCTAAGAAGGCATAAAAAGACTGGGAAAAGAAACAAGGTTGTTGGTTGAATGGTTTGGTTTGGGGCTATTAGCCCATCCACACATTTATCCATCCAAATGTGAAAAGAAAGAAAGAAAGAAAGAAAGAAAGGAGGGAGGGAGGGAGGGAGGGAGAGAGGGAAGGAGGGAGGGAGGGAAGGAAGGAAGAGAGGGAGGGAAGGAGGGAAGGAAGGAAGGAGGGAAGAAAAATTCCTTTCCTGTCCTCATTAGTCCAATAGGATCATTTAAGGGTACCATGCCTCTTCCGGATAAGACACAGCAATCCTATGGCCCTCTTTCCCTTTGGCCACCTGCATGGTGGGCCTCTGCTTCCTGGCATTAAAAAATTAGAGTTCCTTGGGCTCAGTGCTGCAACACTTCTGTGAAGAACTCTACCAGGCCCAAGTATGGCAAAACCCATCTCTGGCAGGCCTTGCCCTTCTCCCTCATTTCCTCTTCTTTGTCAAAAACTGTTAGATTACATTCCTAAGTCTAGCCATCAAGCTCTATTCCCTTATTTGGCCACTTCTTCCTCTGTAGGCTCATTATTAAGGTCCAGCTAGCAATATATTGAAGTCAAGAAATAAAAAGAGTTTTTGACTGCCCTAATTAACATGCCCAATCAAAACAAACCAAGCCATCCTAACATTGGGTTTCCCCCTTTACCTCTGCAAGCTGACATTTGCCCATGGTCCATGCTGGTCTCCTGACTATCCAGAGGCTGACATTTGTCCCTCCAAGACAAATACACCTCCCCTATTTCCCTTGTTCCCTTTCCCTTTTCCCTCATCCACTATCTCTTTGTCTTTTAATCTCTGCTCTTTGTCCCTCTGGGGATAATAAATCGCCTTTGTGCTGAGACCTTGGTCTTGGGGTACCTTGGGCTGATACTGGTCCTTTCACTCTTTCTCCTTTCCCTAAGTGTTAGAATCTATACCTATGACTTCAGTTCTATCTTTTAAATGTTTGAATGATAAGTTTTCCTTTGAGCCTGATGTTTTCTTTGAATCTCACCATCATACATACAAGATCTCAACCTGATCTCTCACTTGGCCAAGTGACAGGTACTAAAGCATGTCAGCACTGATGGTTTAGATGCCTTGTCTTCCTCACTTCAGATGGCTCCCTTCCCTCTTTCAGATCAGAAGACAGACAAGTAGTGGTGACTCCAGTCTACACTTACATTTAAATGATCCATAAGTCCTGTTTTCTTAGCCATACAGTCTCCATGGTTATAGCCTATATAAACACTTGCCTGAAAATGAGATGCATTCAGGGACACAGGACGGGTAGCTACTCACAATTAGGCTGGATATTTCATCTAACACATTGAGGAAGAAAAACAAAGCACCGTAGTGATTGTAAATATTGTTTGCTGAGAAAGATTGTTTACATAGGAAAATACTTACAAATAATGACTCACGAGGATATTTAGAAACAAAATAAATACACAGCTCTATGTTTTCATATAAAACAGATGCAATTACCTTTGAGATGCTAATATCCATGAAAAAAAATGAAAGTGGTTCTGAGTAGTTGGTTAAAATGTGAAATAAAACTATAATTCAGCAGGAAAGTAGAATAAAAGTTAAAACAATTTCATTATAATTTAAATAGCTTGGAATATTCAGTGAAAGATTTTAATTATAATTTATTATAATTACTACTCTAAGCATAATAAACTACAATTATAACCTATTCTAAAGGATATTTTCAAAGACACTAATTGTTCTGGCTGTATATTTTTTGTCACACAAGTCATCATCATTTGAACAGATGCAACTTCAACTGAGAAAATACTTCCATTAGGTTGTCCTATAGGTAAGGCTATGGGTGTAACTTTAATTTTTTTTCACATCCTATTTATTTTCTTGCCTCAAGTATATTTGTAACAATAGCATAGGACACTGGTCATCGGCAGACAGTGTGTTGGCAGGTTTGTCACAGCAGTCCGTCTGTCTTCACACTGGCAGGAGCCTTTTCTATGGGGACTTCACAGGGGTCTGGACACCTTTGGGAGCCTGAGCTGGAGCTTTGGCCTCTGACCTGGTTTGAACCTTAGGCTTTGGTTGGCAGAGCCTGTGACCCTTGGCCATGTAGCTTCAAATCTGCTTCCCAAGCTGAGTTTGCAGCTGGGGCCCTTTGGCATCTTGGGCTTGATGGCCTGAGGCTTCACAAGGGCCTTGATGGCCTCTGTGAGTGCACTGACTGCCTTTGCATCTTCTTTAGGCCTTTCTTGTTTCTTAGGAACTTGGGGGTCAACCCCCATAAGAGATTTATATCTTTAAGACCTGGGTTTGTTTGTTTGTTTGTTTGTTTCTTTCTTTCTTTCTTTCTTTTTTTTTTTTTTTTTTTTTTTTTGGTTTTTCGAGACAGGGTTTCTCTGTATAGCTCTGGCTGTCCTGGAACTCACTTTGTAGACCAGACTGACCTCAAACTCAGAAATCCGCCTGCCTCTGCCTCCCAAGTGCTGGGATTAAAGGCGGGCACCACCACGCCTGGCTAAGCATCAAGACCTGGGTTTCTTGATGCCATTTCTGTGCCATTTGTGGGGCTGGTTGTGTGTGGTGTGGTTCTTGAACGTGGCCATGTCTGCACAGTAACCCATGACTCCCACAGTGCCTGGGACTGGAAGAGAAAGAGCTTACATCCTATTTTTATGACGGTTCTTAAATGTTTTAACCTCCCTTGTAGCCCACCACCCACCAGAGGTTGTGGAAAAGAAAGGATATGGGGGAATTGGACCTGTTTAGAAAGGTTCTTTGGAACAACTCCCGCCTATGTTGTCCGGAAATCGGCCATTCAGTTCACAGGTTAGCTGGCAGCAGCAAGTAGCTCAGTCCACACGCAAATGCTTCGAGGATACATCAGCACTCCAGTTCAGTACAGTTGGGTTAGCAACAGCAGTGATACAACCTAGCAGAGGGGGGCCAAACCTCAGCCTCAGCTCAAGTCAGAAGGAGGGAGCAACAGAAACACCAGGAGAAGTTCTCAGCTGTGCCTCTCTCTCAGAAGTAAAGATCAGTAAAGACAAGAGACCCACAAGCATTGGACAGTCAATTGTACCAGCAAGCCAAGCTTTCTCTCTGTCACTTTGTGGAGTCCTATTTATACTCTCCAAATATCAAGTGTCCTTCCCGTGTCTTGCCTCGGCATGTGCATCTAATCAGCCTGAGTCCCAAGAAATGCAACTCAACTACACAATGTAAGGCAGACTGATAGATGAGTGTTGTTAGTAAAGAATCCTTTCGCATTCTTGCTTTAGCAGAACCTTCACTCTCATGTGTCTGCTTCAGTGAAATGTTCTTTCATGAGTCTGCCTTAGTTTTTCACCTGTGTTTACTTTAGGAATCACTCCTTCACGAGTTTGCCCCCAGCAAAACACCATCCAACACAACTGACTCCCCAAAGAACCCTTAAGTTTCCACTTTGTATGGGGCATTTTATTAATTAATTAATAACTGATGATGTGAGGGCCCAACCCTCTGTTGGCAGTGCTACCCTTAGTAGGTGGTCTTCGGTTGTATACAAAAGCAAGCTGAGCAAGTCGTGGGTGGCCAGGGAATAAGAGGATTCCTTTATGATCTGCTTAAGTTCCTGCTTCCAGGTTCCTGCTTCTGTCCTGGTACTCATTTTCCTCCATGGTAGAATATGATCATGACATATTCTTTTTCTTTTTCTATTTGCCTGCAGGTTCTTTTCTTGAGTTCCTGTCTTGATTTTTCTTCACGATGAACTGTAAACTGTGAGGTGAAACCAACCCTTTGCTCCCCAAATTGCTTTTGGTCATTGTGTTTTATCCCTGCAACAGAAAGTGAAGTATGACAATGGTACCAAAATATTGAAATACTATTTATTATACTGGCTACATGAATATAAGAGCTGATAATATAATAGAATAATATACTTATTTATATATTTATATATCTATACATCAATGTATGAGTATCTATCAATCATCTATCATCTATATTTCTATCATCTATCTATCTATCTATCTCTCATCTATCTATCTATCTATCCATCCATCTATCTATCTATCTATCTATCTATCTATCATCTATCTATCTCCCCCATCTCTCTCTGCATTATCTATCAAAATAGGTTTGTATATTATGATTGACCTCCATTGTTACTTTGCTAGAATTTAGAATCAATAAGAAAAAAATCTCTGTTTGAGTCTATATTTTTGTTTCCCAGAAGGCGTAGCTGAGCAAGGAAGACTCAACCGGAATCACTCCATGGGCTGGGCTCTTCAGCTAAACAAAAAGGGACAAAGGAGAGAGAGAGAGAGAGAGAGAGAGAGAGAGAGAGAGAGAGAGAGAGAGAGAGAGAGGCATCAAAGCTCATCTCTGTCTGCTTCATGACTGTAGGTGCAACATGACTGGCTGTGTCATAGTCCCATCACTTCAACTTATTCACCAAGAGGGACTGGGCTTTGCTACTGTGAGTTCAGATGAAACCTTTCCTTTCTTAAGTTGCTTCTCATTAGCTTTGCAACTAACACTACCCATTCATCCTGACAGTCAAGGGTGAGATTCCTTCGCCTGGAGCAGCAGAAACAGCTCTGAGGTTCCATTAAAAACAAATCTAGACACCACGTGGCAAAGCAGGGCTGAAAATCAAAAGATATTGATTTTACGAAGCAGCTCACTCAAATAATAGCTGTATCTTTCTTAATTTTCTAAGCAGTGGTTTTACTGTAATGCTATGCTATACAATCTGTGTGGGTGTTACCACCATAGAATACTTGGAGCATTATAAGTTACAGAGTAGAAGGTTTCTTTGCACTAATAATATTAATAATAATAGGAGTAATATCAGATCATTTTGTCTGTAATTAAATTTAGCTCTGATCCTATGTAGAAATTCACTCTTGTTTTTGAATGGATGGAAGGGATCAAATCATTACTGGAATGAACGGGCTTTCTCTTGAGCAGCTACAAGTGCTCTTCTTAAAACTGACATCATTTAGCACTGCAGAATTCTGTTGCAGCTAATGGAGCCAACATGCTTATGCTAATTGCTTCACATGTTATAAGTACATAAGGAAGCCTGCAACCAGAATGAGTAAACACACAGTAGAAGAGTAGCATTTACTGTAAATGGCACAGTGTTTGGCATTTTTTTTCGCATTGTAGTAATGAGTCCTGTGTTAATGTAAAAGAAAAACCAGGCAGAGACAACTGAAGGGAGGGAGAGGCCTTTTCAACTTCTGGTTCCAGAGGGACTTCAGTCTGCCATAGCAGGCAAGCCATGATTGGGCTATTCCTTTTGTTCATGTGAGGACTGAGGCTTGCTTACAAGACCAGGAAATAGACAGAAGTTGTAGGTATTACTTTCAAAGACCCATCTCCAGTGGCTTAATTTCTGCAGCAAATCCCCACTACCTAGAGGGTCCACAGCCTTCAAAATAGTACCAGGAGCTGATCACTGCTTGTTCAATGCACAAGGTTGTGGAATACATTGTACATGTAAGACATAGCAGATAAGGAGGGTCTCCCATAGCTGGTATGCCAAAGTTTGGTTGTCAGCTAATGGGCAGTATAGGGAAGTAAATGAATCATGAAGATGCTAGTGAAGGGATTCATCCATTGATAGATTGAAAATATGACAGTGTTATTGGGAGGGGTGAAAGTATAAGGCGGGGCCTCATCGCGGGGGGGTAGGGTGGGGGGGAGTAGGTTGCTGGACCACACTCTGGAAAACTAGAATTTATCCTATTGCTCATTGTTTCCTGCTTCTTTCTGATTGCTACAAGACCATCAGCCCCTTTTAGCCTAAGGTAATGGCTCCAATCCATTTGAATCTCAACCTCTGACACTGAGGTCTAAGTCAACCTTTCTTCCTTCTAAGTTTCCCTCTAAGGTGTTTGTTATAACAATAAGAAAAGTAAGTAACAGAGCATGTTCCTGAATCTTATGTAAATACGCTGTCTGAAGCTGCTTGCTGGATTTATATCTTCCTCTTAATCTTTTTATGTCATTTGGAATTCATCCGTACATTTTTTTTTCCCCCTTTGCGATGTGTTTGGTAAAAATCAGTTCATGCTTCATAGTACATCGTGTTTGTAAATGTCATTTTGCTAGTTGCACAAGCATTTAGTTTCTCTGAGACGGATAGGGAGTAATTAAGTTTTTATTAAATGTTCAGTTTCATTCTTTTGAGCTAAGGGCTGTCAGTAGGGTTTCTTGTAAATGAAAGTGATGAAGAACAACAGACTATACATTTGTACCACTCGACAGGACAAAACCACTGCAGCAAGTGTTTTCAGACCACTGACTTTGTGTTCTACAGCAGGGCTTCTCACTCACATGTCACATACACACCTAACCTATAATTTACCAACTCTCTACTGGCTGTGATTGGCAGCTGATGGCTTCCTGTGTATCACAGGTATAGTTCAGGGGTCAATTAACTGGTGGGTAATATGGAATTGTCAAGGGTGTCAGCCTCCTTCCTGGAGCGCCATTGTCTTGTGAGTCCTGAAAAAGCGAAAGGGAGCAATACCAGGTGTTATCTTGTTAGATTGTTAATAAATGTGTTAAAACTCATGCCCATGATGCTGCGTATGCACCACCAGAACCAGGAGAGGGTCTGGGAACGTATAACAGGAATGTAACAACTCCGTAAAACACCATGTGCTGTAGGTGTTTATTCAATACTCGACAAAACTAAATTATGGATGTTTCAATCTGGTTTTTGTCCCTCTCTCCTGCTTCCAAAACCGAGCAGAGCAAGTGTGAATCATATTCTTTGGGATTTAAAAGTGACATTACCATGCATCTTGCAGTATCAAAAGAAATGTTAATGGGATGTTATTGTGAATGCCTTATTACAGAACTGTGAAAATGAGATGACTGCCTTTATAGAAAACCACAATACCCAGAAATGGACATAAAAAATAGAGTATGAGTGGTTTGTCATGACTAACAAAGTGAAAAGAAAAACTTTAAAACTTTGGAAAGAGAAATATTTATGAATGGATTAATTATTGAATTCTTAGTTTCCTGAAACAGAGTCTGGTGTATCCAAGGCTGCCCTCAAACTTACAATGTAGCCAAGGGTGACCTTGAACTTCTGGACCTTCTATCTCTATCTCTCAAGTGGTTAGTTGATGGGCCTGTGCCATCATGTTTGATGTATTGAGTGCTAGAGATTGAGCCCAGAGCTTTGTGCAGGCTAGACAAGCACTCTCCTTTAACTAAGCCTCTGCCCTGGGCCTCGAAGATTTGAACCTCCTATATGCTTCCAGCAAAGAGAACAGCTAGTGTCCGCATTTGGTCTAATGAGGCTACCAAGACATTGGTGACAAATCTCAGGAAGGACACGATGAAAAATACAAATATTGATAAGTATCCCTGATGCCCACAGATTTTCATATACCCTCAATGAAACTTGAGCCAGACATTATAGCAGTATATGTAAAATGACCAAATTAAGAGTACAATAATAATATGGTAATGTTAAAGAAAGCTGACAAAGTCCATTGGATTTATAAAGCAAAGGCAAGGAGGTAGTCTCTTTTAATTTTATTAGACAGATACTTATTAAAACTTGATGTCTCCATATCGTGGTTTGAATAGTTATGGCATCCATAGACTTATGTGTTTGAATCCATGGCCCATGCATTATTTGGTGGCGTGGCCGTTTTGGAGGAAGTATGTCATTGTGGGGGTAGGCTTTGAGGTTAGTAATGCTAAAGCCATGCTCAGTAAGACACATGGTTCCCTTCTGCTGCCAATGGACCAAGACATAGCAGTCTAAGCTCCTTTCGCCACATCTTGTCTGCTTGTATGTTGCCATGCTTCCTGCCAAGATGATAATGGACTAAATCTCTGAAACTGTAAGCCCAGCCCCAATTAAGTGTTTTCTTTTATAAGAATTGCTATGGTCATTGTGTCTCTTCACAGCAATTGAACCCCTAGCTGTGACACTCCATTGTTAAAAAATTCTCAGCAAAGTTGGAATGCAATAGAACTTACTTTAGTACAAGTATTTAATAAATACCCACAATACATATTCAGGACTTTCTATATTTAGTGTTGAAGTTCTATATATTGTTCCTGGGGATTTGGAAACAAGACAAGGTTACTCACTGCTGCCTTTGTACACATAATTTTCCTGGAGGTCATAGTAGGTGGAATAATAACAAAAAACCCAAATAAATGAATATCAAAACAATAACAAGATATCTATATGCATTTGAGTGATAAACCAGTATTTTTTATTATTATTGGACAAGAGACTGTATGTTAAAAGTTTAATACAATCTACAGAAAATAATTTAAATGAAGGTATATATAGCAATAAGCGGAAGCTGAAGTTTAAGCAATGTATTAATAAAATGGCAAATACTTCTAAGTAGAAGTAAATCAGCAGAAAGAAATTCAGAGATACATAATGGCTATGGATGGAAAGAAGTAAATTTGCTAAAATGTCACTTTTTCTAACTTGAGCTATTGATTTAAATCAGTTCCAATAAATCTTACAGTAGACTTCTCTTTTATGTGTATGCAATGTCAAAGGGTGATTGTGAAATTTATACAGAGCTACAAAATTTAAAGACAAACAGTCAGGTTATTGTAAGTGTAAATATGTCAATTTGTATTGTGGTAGAAGCATATGGATGCTCAGGGAGCAGTGTCTAGAAATGCAACCTGCCATATTGGATTTATGCAAAGTAAGCCTGAAAGGCTGATGCTTTCAACAAATGGGGCTTGGCCCTTGGATATCTTTATGGGAGAATGGGGTCTTCTGTCATATCTACTACAAAAATCACTTCCAGATGGTTTATTGACCTACATACATTAATCAAAGCAGTAAAAAATCATGTAGGTTGTAATGGGAATATCTACATGATCTCAGGTAGGAGTGAATTCTTAAACATGGCATAAAAATCACTTATAGAAAGAAAGGGTTCACAAAGTTCATTTCATTAAAATTAAGCAGCTTTGTTCTTTTGATTTGCATTTTGAAGACAGTAAAAAGTCAAATCACAGAGTGGGGTGAACTTGCCACCGTTCGAAACAATGCATTCAGAATATATAAAGAATCCTTACAAATTACTTTAAAAAGCTAGTCAGTGGAAGAGAAAAAATAAATAAACCAAGAAAATGAGCTACTGATTCTAAAAGTTAGTGGACCCAAATAATCAATGGGTACTTAAATTGGCATTTAAACTCTTCTGAGACAGAGAGCGAGAACCCAAGGAAAAACCTTCAGCTACCCAGTTTAGGGGTAGTTTGGAAGTCTTGAGCCCCAATGGAAAAACAATAGGCGCATTTAAAACCCAGCAGGAGAGAACACTGGCAGAAACATGTTGGGGAAATGTTTTGATTTTATTTAGCAAATGTAGATGTGTGCAATCAGAAATTCTTTTCCCAGAGATCTGGCTTATTGTTGCAATGCATACTTATGAGCACGGTAGCTCACTTGAGATTGCTGATCAAAATGGCCCCAGATGAATGCTGCCCAAACATCTATCCACAGCAAAATGAATAGGCAAATTGTTTATTCATGTAATAAAATGACATTCAACAATAAAATGAACAAACTGCTATATATTCAGAAAATGCAAATTCTAAATAGAAATATTCCATGAAAGAAATGAAAAGAACAGGCAAAAGTACATAGTTTAGAAAAACCACATAGTTTAGAAACTACTGCTTCAATGACAAATACAGACAAAGGAAGGGGACATGATGCTTCTAGAGGGCAGAGATATGGATGGCCCCAAGGGAGAGAGGAGGTTGTGATCTGCAAGATCCACCCAGGGGCTTCATTCTCTGATGCTGGAGAAGTTCAGTATAGGCCTTGGCTGGGATCATACTGGGACCCACTTTACCATAATTAGTTAAGCTGCAGTTTATTGTGATTTGTTTAACATCACTGCAACATTTTAGGCTCTTTATGGACTTGAACATTACAATTTATGATGTTTCAGTGCATGTAAGACATGGAAGGGGTACAAAGAAATGAGGTGTGGTAGGGGAAGAAAGGATTAGGAAGGGTCCCCCAAGCTTTTGACTTGTGATGAGAAAGTGGCTTAGGGAGCTGTGGAGCCACCTATGTACTTAATTCTAGTCACAAATGACATCTTGATTATTCAGAATGTCTCGATGAAAGATAGTTTCAATTTGCCTTTGCCTGGGAGCAAAGATGTGGTGATAGATGCTTGGTGATAAATATGCTGTTTAACGAAAGCAACCAAGATGAGAATCTTCGATGGCTAACTCTGAAGATTAGCTTGATTGGATAGAGAAACCTTGGTTGTAAAGCATGCCTCTGGATAGATTTGTATGTGCTTTCCAGAGATGCTTAGATGGTTAGAGCTGAGTGAATGAATGGTTTATTCTACTGGTGAGCTCATCATGTGATGACATTATCAGGAGAGGGTGAAATGTAGGAGGTAGGGCCTCCTTGGAGCAAATAGTTCAGTGAAGTGTGTCACTGGGGGAAATGTCATACTCTTGTTCTTTTTCTATATCTTTCTGTGCTTTCTGTTTTCCATGAAGAGACTCCCAGAACCTCAATGAGAATTGCTTCATCATGCTTTTAGTACCATGCCAGACTAATATTTCTGGAATCATGATTCAAAATAAATGTACATTATTCAGGTTCAGTGTCTTGGGCATCACAGTGGAATGCTAACTAATTCAAATGCATAACAATGACTAGAGTATAGGTAAGTGGGTAAGTGCTATCTAGTAGTTTCGTTAAGTTCCCTGACAGCTCTGGTTCACTAGTTCAATTCCATTTATTTAACAAATACATTTGAGCATCCACTACCTGGCATGCTCTTCGAAAGAGAGCATCAACACAGATGTGAGTAAGGCCAATTCCTGTGTCATCAACTGTGATTCACAAAGGGTGGCTGTTGGCAGTTGCTTGCTTTCCAGAGTAGGCTGAATGATTTGGGATTCCAGAATCACTATAGATGTTCACCTCATTATCTTCTCTACAGTAGGTCAAATAAATTACGAGTTCTGATGTGAGGTTGTTTGATGGCCCAGATTTTCCTGAGCCCAGCATATGCCATGTAGGTCTTCACCTTAGGCCACAGTAGCACATTAGTTCCTACAGTGCTCAACTGAGCCTGGGCAATCTGTTAGTTTTAGGAAACAAGACAGCATTTACCTACCTAGGAAAGTACTTAGAGTCACTGCTGCATCAGTTCCTTTTCGTCTCTGCTTTCCCTCTGCAGAGTTCCCTTGAACCACAGTGTGGAGAACAGACAGATTTGTAATAATGTACCTTATAGGAGACAATTTAAATTTAAATGCAAGACAAAATGAAATCAAAATGAAGCTAAATCCTTGGTATGGCTAACTGCTAGTTTGAACTTTTGACTTGAGATTTTTTTTTTTAAAAATTTTTGCTCTTATAAGTTAGAACTTGTTTGAACTATTTTTTTCTATAGAAAATTTACTCACCAATCATATAAAACATGTAGCATAGTAGATTTCACTGGATAAACCTGAATAGGACTATAAGATGGAATTACTGAACATAAATTTTGGCTTATTATATATGTGCAGCAAGGTACTACTAAAGACATTTTATTTATCTGGGCATGGTAGACATCTATAATATCAACATTGGAGAGGAGGCAACAGGGGGATTAGGAGTTCGAAGCCAGTTTTGGTCACATAGCAAGATTGAAGCCAGCTTGGGTTACATGATATTCTTTCTCAAAAAGAAAAATCCAAGGCAAAATACCACTGCCATCACCACCTCCACCTTCCCAACCTTATCCACCACCCTCTCCTCCCCCACGTCTACTACCACATCCACTGCCACACAAAGGCTAGAAGTGGTGTCTCACACTGTAATGTAATGTCTTCACTCACAACCTGAGGTTGAAGGATCAAAACAAGTTTGAGGCCAGTCTGGTAGACAGTGAGTTCTAGGTTAGGCAGTACTACCTGGAGAGACTTTGTCTTAACAAAACAAACAAGCAAACAAGCAAGCAAAACAGCCTAAAATGTTATTTTGGTCAATAAAGATCACATATGTATTGCATTTCATATCATGTATAAGATTATAATGGAACTGGACATTTCCTGTTTATTAGTGACATGGTAGCCATCATGATGTCAGAGCTCAGTACATTGTACATGTGTTTGTTGTGACTCTGGTTCAGGCAAAGCATCTGTGCTGCCAGGCGTGTGAAAGGACAGAATGTGAAATAGCTCCATGTGGCTCCCAACATCATGATTTGATCACCATTTTGGAGTATATTCCTTCCATTTCTAAAAAATAATGCATACAGTAAAACAACATGCTTTGATGTGCCTGAAGTAGCCACACTTATCTCACCCCAAGTCCCACCCAAGACAGGGTGTCATGTGGTCCAGTTTGCCTTAAACACAGCCTAGGATAACCTTGAATTTCTGATCCTGCTGTCTCCACTTCCTCAATGCCAAGATTACAGGCATGCACTTGGTTTATGAGGTGTGTGTGATCAAACTCAGAGCCCAAGGCAAGCTACGTAATTGCTCTGTCAATTGAATTTTTCTTTCTTGTCTCCTTCCTACCCACCCTCCATTTCTCGTTTCCTCCTCTTCCTCCTTTCTTCTTTGGTTCATTTATTTTCCTCTCCATCTGTCTCTCTTTCTATGCCCCTTTCGTTGCATCTCTTGATTTACTGGGGGGTGATACTGAGAAAGACAACCCATCGAGGTTTCCTTCCTTGCATTGCTCAGTGTATGCTCAGATATGCACAATATTTCTTTATTTCACATTTCAGTGATGTATATTGATTGGTTTTGAGTTTTATGAATTTTTTCCTCATAAAAACTGGCATAAGTCTTGAACTTCTTGTCTGTTGAACTTTCTAGACTTTGACTGGCAGAACAAAGGATTTCTTGAGGTTTGATGAGGCGTTTGCTTCCCAAAGTTTACAAATAATCTTGTGAAATATGAGCTAATAATGGAGACTTATGAATGATCTCCTTCATTAAGTTAATTCTCTCTTAGCAATCTTTTAAAATATATGTCTTTCCCCAAATTCTTTTGCAAACATGCTAGCTAACAGAACAGTTACTGAACGGCCACTGATCCTGTTGCATATACAAAAAGAAGTAACAAAGAAGTAAGGTGCAGTGCCGGTCCCTAGAGCCCTGGCTAGTTGAGGATTCAGTACCATGAACTGTGTGCACAGTGATCCAAGTGATTAAAGAGGTTTGAATAAACGCTGCCAAGGGAAATGGCAGGGAAATTAGCTGACACAGGAAGGAGAAAGGAACAGGGGCTTTGCTGTTGAAGTGGCTTGAGTTGAGGTTTGAAGAAGTTGTAGAACTGAGTTGCTGAGGCCAAAGAGAGTGCGTGGATACCCATGCCAGAGAGCAAAGGTCCTAAGGCATAGAGTGCCAGAGAGTGCAGGTGGTTGAGTGCAGCCAGAGAAGAGGCGTGGAGTGGACAGCACCCAAGTGGTTCCAAACTTTCTACTTTATTTATTTATTTATTTATTTATTTATTTATTTATTTATTT
>NC_034593.1:104203736-104217294 GCF_900095145.1 Mus pahari | reverse complement strand
TTTTTCGAGACAGGGTTTTTCTGTATAGCCCTGGCTGTCCTGGAACCCACTTTGTAGACCAGGCTGGCCTCGAACTCAGAAATCCGCCTGCCTCTGCCTCCTGAGTGCTGGGATTAAAGGCGTGCGCCACCACACCTGGCTCTACATTATTTTAACGACTTTATAAGTGATTCTGAGGATTGAACCCAGGGCCATGTGTGCGCAAGGAAAGTACTTTATCTCTGAGCTTTATCCTTAGACATGCTGTGAGGATATTTCCTTATCCTGAAGGTAGTGTGTTACCATGGAACAGTTGTAAGTGGAGATGTTGGGGTATTTGATGGTGATGTGGAGGGTAGAAGATCCCAGGACAAATTATGCTGCATAGGAAGAATGGCATCTCCACATGAGACGTAAAGCACTCACCTAAAGAAGTTAAATTAATCACATCTACAATCTTCATTTTTTTTCTAAATCATTGTGTGACTCAGATTTTACTTTGAAAGATTTGCAGGTTATTGCAGCCTCAATTTCCCCTGTATGACCAAAGTAAAAGTAGGTTACTTAAGAGTGTTTGTATGGACTATTGCTGATACTGAAAAAAGTGTTTGCTGACAGGAGCCTGGTACAGCGGTCTCATGAGAGACTCTGCCAGATCCTGACCAATACAGATTCAGATGCTCACAGCCAACCATCAGACTGAGCACAGGGACCCCAATGGAGGAGTTAGGGGAAGGACTGAAGGAGGTAAAGGAGCCTTATCTGGTATCAATGGGAAGGGAAGCCCTTGGTCCTGTGAAGGCTTGGTGGCCCAGTGTAGAGGAATGCTAGGGGCAGGAGTGAGTGGGTGGGCGGGGAAGCACCCTCATGTAAGTAAGGTAAGAGGGGATGGGATAGGGGGTTTGCAGAGGGGAAACTGGGGAAGAGGATAACATTTGAAATGTAAACAAATAAAATATCATATTAAAAAAATAGGAACTACAAAAAAAAATAAATAAAGTTCGCATGGATGTAGGATGCCTGAAGCCCTTCTCTTCTCTCTCTGTTCCACTCTCTCAGAGCCTATTCCCCAGTCTTATCCCCAGCTCTGCAGCAGAACACCCTTGGAAGCCCTGCCTGCTCCATTGCTCCCATCCCATGTGGATCCAACTGATCTTCCCCTTCTAACCTCCCCACCTGAGTCTTTTCTTTGTCTTTGTCCCCAACTCCAGCAGGAATCCCCTGCTAACCCACAGACCATGCCAGAGAACCAGGTAGGATGCTTGCACATTTTTTCCTCTGATCCTCTAGGTACAGTTCCCCAGTCTTATCCCTGTCTCTGAAGCAGAACACCCTTGACAGCCTTCCTTGTCCTCCTGCTTTTATATCTTGTGGATTCTACAGATCTTCCCTTCTGACGTTCCTACCCTAACTCACTGCTTTGTCACAGTTCTTAACCCCAGCAGTCACCACTGGTGCTAACACAAGGCCAGGTCCTCCCTAGCCAACAAGTAGGCTGAAGGAGGATCCACACTTCTCTTACTTCTCCCGTGATGTCTCCTGTGATCTAATTCCCCAAGTCCCATCTGTAATTTTTTTATTTTATTTCTTCAGATGGAGGGATGAGATGAGAGCCTTACCTAAGCTTTGCAAATAATCCTCTTGAACTGAGCCCAGAGAATTTCTTTCTTTGTTCAAACTATTCCTAGGCCTTTGCCTGGAAGCTTCTAGCCTCTGTACACTCTAATCTTGCAAGATGTCCGATTCAATCCAGATTCTTCTAGCTTCACACTGAATTGTTCTGCTTGGATTCATTCTAACTTTAACAGTCTGTTCTAATCTTCTGGCTTCTTCTCATTCTCTGGCTCCTTCTATCTTCACCTGTGTCTAGCTTGTTCTCTCTGATGCCTGTCCTTGTAAAACTGCCACACTCACAGACACGCACACAGACACAGATACATACACATACACACACACAGACAAACACACACAGACACAGACACATACACAGACAAACACACACAGACACAGACACATACACAGACACACACACAGACACAGACACGGACACAGACATGGACACACAGACACATACACAGACACAGACACAGACACACACACAGACACACACACATACACAAACACACACACACAGACACACACACATATACAAACACACACACAGACACACACACATACACAAACACACACACAGACACACACACAGACACACACACATACACAAACACACACACACACACACACACACACACACACACCATCCCCTTTTCTTTCTCTGCTCTCAAAATAGAGAGTCTCTCTTTGTATCTTAAGTAATCTCTCTTTCCTGTGCTGTTCTTGTGAGAGTTAGGCATATCTGATCTTGGACTCATTTTGCCAAATTTTTCTCTGACTCATCACTTTTTCTGTCCCTCAATTACATATGGCTAATTCTACAAACTAACCTTCTATAGACTAACTTTATCTTTATTGTTTCTTCTACAAACTCTATTGGTTATGGTAAAAGGTGTGTACTAAGGGCATGTCTGTATTCCAAACAGGTCATATTGTAAGCAAGACATGTCTGCATTCCATCTGGATCATATATACTTAGAAGGTCTTTGGGTGATTGCTTTTAAGAGCAACCATGTTGCTGGATTAAACTTCCTCTACATCCATCTGAGCTCTGTAGCAGGTAACCACCTATGATCTCCCTTTCTTCTCTGACCCCAACCCCAGTGGATCACAAAGCCCTTCTCCTGCAACTTTCCTTCCTTCTGACTCATCCCGGTATCACAGCCTCCAACATCAATAGGCGTTCACCAGCTCTGCAGGACAAGAGAGTAGGCACCACCCAGCACCACACTCACTGAAAGCCCAGAGAGGAAACAGAAACTGAGAAACAAAAAAAATCCGCCCACCAAAGACATATCCACAAACCAGCAACTAGACATACAATTATTCCAAACCTAGATGCCTAGATCCCAGCATGAAAATGCAGTCAACAACAACAACAACAACAACAACCCCCCCAAAACAAACAAAAAATGTAATCAACAATAGCCAGGGCAGTATGTCTCCACTGGGACCCAGCTATCTTACCACAACATGTCCTAAGTATCTAACATAGCTGGAACACAATAAAAAGACCTTAAAATTAACTACATGATCCTTAAAGATGAAATGAATAAATCCCTTAAAGAATTCTAGGAAAACACAAACAAGCCAAAGAAGCAGACAAATAAAACCTTTCAAAGCCTGAAAATTGAGATCATAAAGAAAACCCAAGGTGGGGGAAATCTGGAAATGAAAAATTTAGGAATTCAAAATACTTGAGTTAATAGATGTTACAAATGAAATGGACCTTACATACATACATACATATATACATTCATACACACATATATACATACATATATAATTTCACCAAAACACAAAAGAATATACTTCTTTTTTCTGTACCTCAAGGAGCTTTCTCCACAGTTGATCGTATACTTGGACACAAAGCAAGTCTTAGTACATACAGGGAAATTGAAATAATTCCTATTAGACCACCAAGAATTAAAGTTATATACCACTACCAACAGAAACAATAAAAAACTTATGAGCTCATGGAAACTGAACGACACTCTACTAAATGACTACCATGTCAAGTTAAAAAGAAATACAGAAAGGAAAGACTTTCTAGAACTCAATAAAATGAATACACAGCATACCCATACTTAGGGGACAAAAAGGAAAGTGATACCAAGAGAAAATTTAATAGCACGATGTGCCTACATTAAAAAAAAAGTGGAGAGGTCTCTAGCAACAGCACATCTTAAATTTCTAGAATAAAAAGAAGTAATCACACCCAAGAGAAGACAGCAAAAAATAATCAAACCATGAACTGAAATCATTAAATGGATACAAAGAGAATAATGCAAAGAGAAAGTTCCTTGAATAAATTAACAAGATAGGCAAATGCTTATCCAAATTAACAGGCAGTGAGAGACTATCCAAATTAACAAAACCAGAAACCACAAAAGGGGGATATTACCACTGCCAATTTCAAGTTGTACTACAGAAGTTTAGTAATAGAAAGCACATAGTATTGTCATAAAACAGATAGAAGAGGAACTGGGAAATAGCCGTGAACTCATTGGCACAGGAGACAAACTCTCTAAACAGTGCAATACTATAGGCACCATGATCAATAATTTATAAATGGGACCCCTTAAAATTGAAAATCTTCTGTAAGGCAGAAGACACCATCAATCAGACAGCAGCAGCTTACAGAGTGGGAAAAGATTTTTACCAACTCCTCACTTGATAAAGGATTAATATTCAAGATATATAAAGAACTCAGGAAACTACATATCTAAAATCAAAACAAAAACAGAACAAACCTCTACAAAATTGACTATTCTGGCCCCTCTGCACATATGGAACAGTTGTGTAGCTTGGTGTTCATGTGAGACTGCTAACAGCTGGAGCAGGGGCGGTATCTAACTCTGTTTCCTGCCTTTGAGACCCTTTCTCCCAACTGAGCTGCGTCTTCTAACCTCAATAGGAAATGGTGACCTAGTCTTACAGCAACTCAATATGCCAAGGTTGGTTGATATCCATGAGAGGCCTCTCCTTTTCTGAAGAGAAAAGGACACAAAATCATAAGAAAGAGGCAAGATAGGGTTGGGGAAATAGAAGGGAGGAGAAACTGTGTTTTGGATGTAAAGTAAATAAACAAATTAGGTAATTAAAAATTTTAAAAAGGAAAATTTTTCTAAATTGGTAGAAAAAGTGGCATTAGGATATTTTTCATGGGCTTATCCAAACTTATATAAATGCATAAAACATATTCAATAGTAAAAGGGTAAAGTTCAAATGGAAGCTCCAGTACTTCAGAATGGCTATTCTAACCCTGCAGAATTTAAATGAGGTATGTAAGCTTGAGGTCTGGTTAATTTGGGTGCTTGATGCTCTTATAAAGAATCTACAAGTTCTTTAAAATAAAGTTTTAATAATGAAAATTAATATTAAAAGTGTTGTGTTTAAAATACAAAATTATAGCCACTATCCTGTAATGGCTAACACAATCTAGGGCCATGTTAACAAAATGTACTGGACAAAGTAGAAGAGAAACTTCATGTTTTAAGAGAAGGGATGACTAGTTATTTTCTCTGTTTTTTTTTTTGGTGGGGGGTGCTGGGACAAATCAGTTTATATACTGAAGATATTAATGTGAAACTACTATAAATACCAATGATATACTATATTATTTTAAGCATAGTCAAAACAGAGATAAGAGCTACATGGATAGTAACCATATTAAGCATCCAGCTTTTATAGTTTACCTATAACAAGACTAAACTTATCTTTGAGGTGATACAGAATTACATGGCAAACTCAGCAGGCAGCTCTGCATCGTCAACATATGATTTCTGCACAGCTCCATTTATCTGTGTTGGTGCAGACAGAGCTGCCTCACAGCCAGGGTGCATTTTCCTCCCCTCAGGGAAAACGACTGCCTTGGATTGTGCAGAGCCTGTCATTTGAAGGCATTACAAAGTCCCTTTGCAAATATTTATATTTATTCTAGTCCTGAAATACTTTTCCTAGTTGGCTTTAATGGAGTATTTCAGAAGAGTTTGCATCTCCTTGCATGACCATTCACTTGCTGGTGTTTGAATAGAGGATTTTCTACATTGTTCTCCATTCTTCTTCCTATGATGTCTCCAGGCAGCATGGACAGTTTCTTCTGACATATATTATGCACAAAGACAGGCCATGCTCCTTCAGTGAGTTATTTACAAAATACAGACTCTTTGAAAAGGCTAATGTGTGAGGCAGCTACCCATTTACCAATAATATGAAAACAGTCTGTAATCTCTGGACTGTGCTTACTTTTTTTCTTGTGACGCCATTGAAAACCTTGTGCATTATTCTCATTATATGAACTATAAAATAAAATATTTACTGATTAAAAAATCCCCCCAAATAGTCAAATGAAAAAATGAGGTAGAGATCTAAACAGTGGATTCTCAGGAGAGGAATCTCAAATGCCCGAGAAGCACTTAAAAACTGTTCAACATCCTTAGTCATCAGGGAAATGAAAATCAAGACTACTTTGTAATTCCATCTTACACCTGTCAGAATGGCTAAGATCAATAACATAAGTGACAGCTCAGGCTGGTAAGGGTGTGGAGCATGGGGAATACTCCTGTACTGTTTGTGAGAGAGCAAACTTATACAACCACCATGCAAATCAGCTTGGCATTTCCTCAGAAGGTTGGGAATTGACCTTTCTCAAGGTCTATTTATAGCATTCTTGGGAATGTACCCCAAAGACACTTCATCCTACCAAAAGGACACTTGGTTAACCATGTTCATTATGGCTTCATTCATAATAGCCAGAAACTGGAAAAATTGAGACGCCCCTCAATGGAAGAATGGATAAAGAAAATGTGGTACATCTACACAATGGAGTATTACTCTGATGTTAAAAAATGACATCATGAAATTTGCAGGCAAATGGATGAAGCCAGAAGAAAATCATCCTGGGTAAGGTTATCCAAACCTGGAAAGACAAATATCCCATGTATTCATTTATAATTAGATATTAACAAATAAGTAGCTTGGTAATTATAACCAAGGTACAATATGTAGACATAGAGAGGTTATATAAAGAGGAGGCATCTAGTGGGGATACACAGATCTCCCTGGCAGAGAAGAACTGAGTAGATTTTAGAGGTGAACTTGGGTAAGTGCAGATGGGAGTGGGGTAATTAGCAGGGGTGATGGGGTGGAGTGAGGCAGTGTAGAGAAAGACAGCTGGGATTGAGTGGCATTTGAAGGATGATATAAAAACCGAGTGTAGCAGAGACATTCTAAAATATATGAAGGTGATCCTAATGAGGCCTCCTAATAATGGGAGATACAGAGTCCCAACTGGCCATCTCTTATTACCAAATGAGGCTTCTAGCAGCAGGACTGGGTTGCATTCAATTGAGTTGTTGGCCAAAAGACTCACATGGATATCTTCCAGTCTGTTTGTAAGACAAAGGATTGCTCTTTGCAAACTGAAAGCACCCACACCACTCTGTGAACATGAAAAAGTCAAGATAGTGCCTACTTGGAGTCTTGCCCTTAAGGACTAGTCTCTTTTGCATGGGGAGCTTGTCTGCAGACTACCAAAAGAGAAACATGGATACCAACCCAGCCACAAAGCCTTAGACCTAGAATCTGTTTTGCCTGCAAGTATGTTGTAGGAGTGGTGGCACAGAACTTGTAGGAGTAGCCTATCAATGACTGATTTGACTTAAGGCCCACTCCATGAGAAGGAACCTATATCTAACACTCATGAAACCAAGAACCAGAGACTCAACAGCCAAGAACTTCAGGGTTAAACCAAACACAACTAGTCTAAAACAAACAAAAATAAATAGTATTAATAAAATGACTTCTAATGATATTCTCCGACACTAGTGCATCAGTGACTTATCCAGTCATCATTAGATGGGTTATTTTCTGCAGCAGATGGCAGCAGATGCAGAGACCCACAGCCAGACATCATGTGGAGAGTCTGTAATTTATTTTTATTTTATGTGTGTTGGTGTTTTGCCTGCTTATATGTCTTCATGAGGGTATTGGATCACCTGGACCAGGAGCTATAGACAGTTGTGAGCTGCCATGTGGGTGCTGAGAATTAAACCTGGATCCTTTGAAAGGGAGAGAGAATCTAAATGGGATGTCTTCATTAAACCCATCACTTCAAAACTCTGAATCAACTAAGCAAGGGGCACATGAGCTCACAGAGATTAAAACATCAAGCACTGGACCCACAGAGGTCTGCACCAGGTCCTTTGCATACATATTATAACTCTTATGTTAGTATTTTTACGGGACTCTTGACTGCGAGAGTGAGTGGGTTTCTGACTCATGTGCCTGCTCTTGGGACCTGTTTCCTCTTGTTGGGTTGCCATGTCCAACTTCAATATGATAGTATTTGCATCATTTGGTTATATTTTATTTTGTCTTATTTTATTGCTATCTTTTAGAAGCCTGTTCTTTTCTAATGAGAGCTTGAAAGGGGATGGATTGTAAAGGGAGGGGAGGTAGGGAGGAATAGAGGGAGGGGAAACTCTAATCAGGGTATATTGTATGAGAAAGAATCTATTTTCAACAAAAGGGAGAAACAGTGTTTGTATAAGTAAATATCAGTGATATTCTGTCAGTTATGTGCAATATAATAGGAACAGTATAGTATCAACTGAGGCTGTGTTTAAATTATACTAATAAGGCGAGATAAGACATGACACCTGGACTTCTTTTCAATACCCAGTTGTATCAGATGGTTAGAGATGGGTTAATAGTGATATTTTTAGATTACAGCAACAGACTAATCCATCTTCCAGCTGGAAAACACTGTTGTTTGATAAATGTCACTTGCTGGGTTAGAATTAATGGAAGGAGAGTGAGAAGTTAAGTAAGCCTTGAAAAAAGATTCAAGAAGGGTTCACTCGAGTGCTTCCTTGGCTTTAGAAAGATTAGGGAATAGAAAACAGCTCAGAACAGACTTCCAATGACCGGCTCTGACCTTTGTTCTACTTGAGGAAACTATTAACAAAACTGACGATGAAACCTCAGGCTAAGAGACCTAAAAACATCTTTGTTTTGAATGAGTACTCTTCTTCTATGATATTCCCCATCATGGAAAATACCAGTGCTAGTTTTCAAGGCATAAAGGGCGAGAGTGGTTTGTAGCAGCCCCGTGCATCAGTGTATTGACTTAAAACTGGAAAGAAGCAAATGTTCACCATCTTATTTTGAATGAACACTTGATAGTGCTATCAGATAAAATTACAAGCTATAAGGCAATGGAAAGGAGCCTTGTAATTAAGCCATTCTAATTGAATCCTTTATCTTTTTTAATAGTTACCCTTGCCTGCAGTTTATTAGCAAACATTATCTAACAAAGTACCCTATTGTATAGGGCAGTTTAAACAAAGCTGGAGTTGTTTTAGGGAGCCAGTAAGCAAAGCATTGAATCTGAAATATAGTGTTGTCTTAAAGCAGCCAGGCAAGTATGTGCTGCTCCATTGAGTAAGTGCTAAGCATCTTTTTTTTTTTTTTTTTTTTTTTTTGGTAAGTAGCAGACATCTCTGGTGACTTGCAGGAAAAAAGAGGCAGTTCTTGCTGCTTTCTTCCATATAAAATCATTACATTGAAAGAATTTAAATTCCCCCCCCCCATGCTTGGAGAATGAGATAATTTTATTTTCACATTGGTTTTAAGGTGATGAGTGAGAAGGCTTACTTGGGTCTATTCCAAGGTCAGTTTTGCCACAGTGTGCTTGAGGAATATGTTTGCAAAGGAGACTGCTTAGCAGCTTAGTCCTCGATTATCATTTGTTGCTTGAAAGGACACATGCAAAACCAGTACTCATCTAGGAAGACACTCTCCTATGGCTTTCTCACATAAACAGGAACCAAGATACTTGCTTTGAGAAGCTAATCTTAGAAATGAGTCTTCAGATATGGATTAGTGGCAATTGCTATGTGACAATACTCAGTTCCTTAGGACAGCACACAATTATTACTTCAGATTCTATGGGTTGGGAGTCTAGATGTGGCATATTTGAATGTTTGTGTGTTATGGTTTATCACAAGTCTCAAATCCTGGTTGTGGCTTAAGAAGATGTTTCAGGAGTTGGGAAAGGATGTTCTAATGTGGTTATTGATCTGGTTTAGTTTCTTGTTGGTTGGTGGGTTCAGGACCTCTGTTTTCTGCCACAAGAGACTCTGTAAAGGCAGCTCACAATATTACCACTGTCTTTCTTAAGCAGTGTGCATAATATGCAAGAGTGAAGGGGGGGTGCAGATGGAAGACATGGTTTCTTTGAAACCTAATATCAAATATGACACTCCACTACTTCTGTTATTTTCTGTTTGCTTCAAACTTCACCTGGTCCAGCTCCACTCCAGGGGAGATAGTAGCCCGAGGGCCTGACAAGGAAACAAGAATCATTGGGGTGACATTACAGACTATGGACTGTTAAATGGAAGACTCAGAAAATAGAACTCACCTTAAAAACATCATGTTTGAGCCCAATTCTTGCTTGGAATTCTTCACTGTGATCCCTTTCACTCATTTTGGAAATTTTTATCTCTGGCAACTTTTATTGAGTCTAGTCCTTAGACACGTTAACCTAAAATTAGATTGGTGGTGTGATCTCAGAGCTGAGCACAACTAGCTGAGGTCCATCTTCCTCTGACATAACAGACTTAATTTAGAAAGATCTCTACAACCTCCCCAGACTGCTTGCACATTCATTATCAATTTTACACATACAGGCTGTGAATGTATTTAAGGTACCAGCTTTTGGCTTGTATGCCATAACCGCAGCTCTTAAAACTTTCTTTACAGAGGGATCACACACGAAGTGGAAAATATCTTGTAGTCAGGCTGTTGCATCTGTCAGATAAATATCAGGCTGCCATTATTTGTGAAGATTTTCCTCATTAGTTTTGGGTTACTAGTTGCCAACTCCCCATTCCTTTCTTTTGAGAAAGAGGATGTGTGCAAAATACATTTGTAAATAAACACACCAGTGGCATCTGCTTTGAGAATAATTGCTGTTTTAGAAGAGCAGATTTGCTATGTGTTATAAATCTCTACTGTGATAAATACAGTCTGGTCAACGGTTTAATTAGTCCAGTAATTCTTGAGACCAGGCACTGCCAAGACTGATGCCATGGCCTGGGGTCATGGAGATGAGTTATCTACACTCTTGCCATTGGGGAGTTCTCAGTTTCTCTGGGTAGAAAATCAGGCAAGCCACTAATAACAGGATAATGTGATGAGTGATTCAAGAGAGCCGTATACAGGCTGTGAGGATGAAGCTAATTGTACTGGACCTTCTAATCTAGCATCTTAAAGGATGGTCCACAGAGTGCATGGCGTCTTCTGCAGAAGGACGTGTGCTTGTGGGTTGGAAGATATTTTCTTCAAATTCCTTGTCATATACAATGTGATCATTAATCATGGTTGCTATCCTGATTAGAGCTGGGATCAGCTAAGAGGCTTGTCTCTGAGAGGACCGGGGATGGTTATCTCTTGGGTATACTTCCTGAAGGAAGAAGGCCCTTCACCTGACTGAGCTGTGTCTTCTGCTGGAAGTCCAGATATAAAGAAGTTTAGGAGATGACTGAGCTGCCCCACTGTCTGCTCCGTTTACTCCTTCCTGAGCAGTACATGCCCCTGTTGCTATCATCGTTTTGCGTTTATTTTCTGTTCACACTGAAACACTGAGTATTTATGATTCCAAAGACTTCAAAGACCAGTGATCCTCCAAGCCTTCAGGGACAGCTTGTGGCCTTTAGGGCAAGAGCTTTGTGTCCTGAGTAGCTTCTGGTTTCTCAGCCTCTCCAGTGTACAGTCTGTCATTCACTGTGCATCCCAGGCTGGCTACAAACTTCAAACTTGTAGCAATCCTCCTGCCTCCAGCTTTCCATTTGCCCACCATCCCTCCTGCCCTCCCACCCTCCCTCTTCTCCCCTCTCTCTCAGACATAGCTCAATCATATGACTATTTTGCCTGCATGTGTGTCTGTGCACCACATATGTGCCTGGTGCCAGTGGAAGTCAAAAGTGGGAGCTGGATCGCCTAGGACTGGAGTCATAGATGATGAGCCTCCCTGGGGTGTTGAGAATCTAATCTGGATCTTCTGGAAGCAAATCCAGTGTTCTTAACAACCAAGTCATCTCTCCAGTTCCTGTAACCTAATTTAAAAATTACTTTTAGTTTTTTTACAGTTCAGTCATTACACACTTCCCTATCTGCCCTCCCACAGTTCCTCATCCCATTCCTCCTCCCCCTTGTCTACAAGAGGATGTCTCTACCCCCTTGTTACATATTTTTAAATGTAAAATCTCAGGGAAAAGTACTTACTAAGGACCCCCTCCCCCACTGCTACACACATACGCATATTGTATAATAAACAATCTAAGCAGTAAGATGCTCTGATAAGGCTTTCTAGTGATTTAGAGGAGTGCATTCTTTCCATATTTGTTGTTGTTGTTGTAGAATTGGCTTTCTGCAAAAACTTGAAGGCTCTATCCATCTCAATAACCTTTTCATCTTACAAAGTGGAAACTCTCTATCCATTAAATAATAACTTCTTATTTCATCCTTTCCCCCCTAGTTCTTGGAAGTTACTAATCTGATTTCTTACCATATATTTCTGACCACTCAACTGCCCTACATAAGTGAAATAACTCACATCCACATGGTTAGCCTCATGTGTCAAGTTTTCTTCACATCTGAATAATATTCTATTGTATGCATATTCCACATTATCCCATCTATTAATCTGTTAATGGATACTTGGGCTGCTTCCACATTTTAGCTATTTAGGACAATGCTGCCATAAATGTGAATATACACATAATCTTTCTAGACACTATTTTTAATTTCTTGGGTACCTACCCAGAAGTGAAATTGTTGGACCACACTGTAACTCTCTTAAGTTTTTAATTTCTTTCTTTTCTAGGGACTGAGCCCAGGCCTTTGAGGACATCAATAATGCTGTCTCTATCACACTACTATACTTCCTGCTATATCAATTAATTTATTTTTGGACCACCTATTGTTTTCTATAGTGGCCATAGTATTTTACTTCTCTACCCATAGGGCAAGTATATAACTGAGCAATTTAATGTTGAACAATTTCTCCACAGGTTCATCAGTGAGTTAATTTAGACATTTGTGTGTGTGTGTATCTGTGCGTGTGTGTGTATGTTGTGTGTGTGTGTGTGTGTGTGTGTGTGTGTGTGTGTGTGATTCTAGCAACTCAAAAGTCTGATTTTTACTCTTACAGAATTCTCAGTATGGTGATGAAATCAGTTAATATAATAGTTAAAATCCTGTGTAATAAATTATATAATATGTTTATATAAAACAATACAAAGGATTTTATGAAAAATATATTTATCTTTTATTACATTTATCAACCTAAAAGTAAACACTTATCAGTATAATGCAGAAGAATTCATGTCTAATCTGTTTCTTTCTCACCACTAAAATATACATTATTGGTAGGTGCCAAGTCGACTTTATTGGTCAACTCCTTGGAGTCCAGGAAGTTTGATGTCCATTGATTTATTTCACTATAAACAGGAGAGGGATATGAACAGGTTAATGATTATTAAAGGGTAATGCATGTTCTGAGGGTTAGAAAAGGTATAGTGACCAAGAAGAGCACTTTGGTGGAGGGTTTAATGTAGGCTTTGAACAAACATCTAAATAGACTAGGTAACATAAAGAACTGGGACAAAAGAATGTGGGCTAGGGGAAGCCAGGGCTTAGGGCAGCCCAGCATGTTGGGTTAGTATTTACATAGTAGGTGTAGGAATTTCAGTGGGGTCAAGTGGGAAATCAGCAAGTGACAAGATTGGAAAGAAAGGCTGAGGCCATATCATGAATATTACAATGCTGTGCTAAGAATATATAATTATTTTTAAATTAATGACTCCTAGCTTGGGTGCTGGATAGCTCTAGAAACCTTGCACTTAAATTCCCAATCTCTCTCTCTCTCTCTCTCTCTCTCTCTCTCTCTCTCTCT
>NC_034593.1:104160128-104203646 GCF_900095145.1 Mus pahari | reverse complement strand
TTCTTCTTCTTCTTCTTCTTCTTCTTCTTCTTCTTCTTCTTCTTCTTCTTCTTCTTCTTCTTCTTCTTCTTCTTCTTCTTCTTCTTCTTCTTCTCTTTGTTTGTGTCTGTCTGTCTTCCACCTTAATTCCTTCCCTTCTGTATCATACCATATAGCTCAGAGACTGAACAGATAGTTTTCAAGTGCATACAAGTTAATGTTACTATTATCCCCTGAAGATGTGACTTAGTGAAAATATAAACTGATTATGTATAAATATCTCATAGTGATTTTATCATGTTTTATCTTCATTTTACATGTTCTAATAGTAAACAACTCATAATGTGTAAAATCTTGTAATATATGAAAATTGCTGATGTTCTGAAGTAGTTTCAGTCTTTAAGAATTTTAAGATCACCCTTTGTGAAAGTTCTTTCTTTGACAAAATATCTGAGACTGAAGGAATAGGTTTATGTTAGTTCATACTTTAAGGGTCCAAATTCCATCATCATCTGACTCTATTGTATCAGGAACCATGGTGAATCTGAGCATCATGACAGAAAGAATATGACAGAGCAAAACTGCTTACCTCATGACATACAAGAAGACAAAGAGTGTCATTGACCATCTAAAAGACATTCTCAGTAAATCGTTCATCCCAATGAGGCCCCATCTTGTAGAATTTCACCACTCTCTAATAGTCCCATTATCTGTTGACCAAACCTGCAGCACACGAAGCTTTACTGAGATTCTAGATTAAAACTATAATAGTATTCTAGGAGATATGAATCCAGTACAAACTTTTAGGCTATATAAAGACAAATTGAAATGGTGTTTGAAAGGGGGAAAAAAACCTGGTGATGACTTGTAAATGTAAGAGTAGAGAGATAACATACAACCAGACCATTGAATGAACTGAGAATACTTAGCTCCTAAAGCATTGTATGACATTAGATTTAAAAAGGTATGTCAGGAGTGAATTTATTTATTCTCATCTCCATTCTTTAGTGTTCTGTCTAGGACACTGCAGTTATGCTTCCTTTGCCTGTTGGCATGGTTGTTACAAATCTGGTAACATGGCAGTAGTAGTTGTCAATGAAGAGTACTGGAGGGATAATGGAGGAAGAAGGGGTTTGTATTGCTGGCCCCAATGTCTTTGTAGACTTCCTTGGCACACATCAATCCTTTGAGGTCTAGCTCTTCTTGAATGGTCAGTGTCTCTTATATTTAGCACCTGCATCATCGGTAGCTCTCTCACTCAGAGACCAATAGCTTCTTTTGTTTCCTTATGTGTATCTTTGTAATAGAACCACTCATGAAGGGCTACCCTGTAGATGGTTTTCCCCAGCACTTCAGAAGGCAGATCTGAAACTAATTCCCCTTGTATAGTTAATAGCTCAGTAGTTCTTAGCTGCTCAGTGATCTCCATCTAGATCTCTCTAGTGAGGTCTGGGTCATCATTGTTGGAGCGATGCTGATCCTGTGTGTGTGTATGTGTGTGTGTGTGTGTATGTGTGTGTGTGTACATTAGTTTAACCCTGAGAAGAATATTGTATCATTTATAGTTTTTTTTTTTTTTTTTTTTACTCTGGGGATAAGTAAAAGACACCTGGTAAAAGCAGTTTGAAGGCTCCAAACACAATAGGTTTCTTGAAAAAGCTCTTTGTAATCACAAAGTAATAGATTAATATTTTCTTTGAAATATTTCCTATGGTTGGTAATATGATAGAAATGTTATTTTATTTTAGTTATTCATTCATAAAGTGACATTTTCAAGGCTATGGGAACCTATCTGGGCTATGATACTTAGATTTTTATTATTAATGCAAGCCTACACTCTCTTCGAGAAAATTTAAAAATGTTATAGTTACTCATTTTAAGTATATTACTTCTGTGTGAATATGTATACTATACGCATGCATAGTACCCATGAAGGTCAGAAGAAGGCATCAGAGCCCCTGGAGCTAGAGATACAGATCACTGTGGGCCACCATGTTAGTGCTAGAAAGTGAATCCAAGTCCTTTGCAAGAACAAATGCTCTTAACTGCTAATCTATTTCTTGCAGCCTCTCCTTTGGGAAATTGTTTACTCCAGGTCCTCTTCGTAGAAGCTTTGGTTGTTAAGCTGATGTTTCTGTGGGGCCATGTGCATGATAGTGGGTGTATTTCTGACTCTTGCTTTCTCATGGGACTCTTTCCACCTTCTGGGTTGCCTTGTCCCCTGATATGAGGGCTTTTGCCTTGTCTTATTGTAATTTGTTCTGCCATGCTTGCTTTCTCTAAAGAGAAAAGGAGGGGGAGTAGATCTGGAGGAGAAGGGGGTTGTCAGGAAGGGGTTGTTGAGAGTAGTGGAGGGAGGGAAAACTGTGGTCTGGTTGGGATGTATTATATGAGAGAAGAATCTGTTTTCAATAAAAAGATTTATTTCTTATTATATTCATGTGTAGATCTGTGTGTTTGTGTGCGTGCATGGCCACCTATGTGTGGATACCAGGAAAGGCCAGAAGAGGGCATCAGTTTTCCCAGAGCAGGAATTACAGGTGGCTATTATTATCTGGGTATGAGGAACTAAGCTCAGGTCTTCTGGCAGAACATCAATCACGTTTATGGCTAAGCCACCTCTCCAGCTCCTCTTTTAGGAATTTCACCTGCTATATTTCATAAACTTGATGGTATTTAGACTTACAGTCTTGGAAAGAAGGGATTTTTGTGTTGACTTCATTTTGATTAAACACTTGTTCTTAAAATACATGTTTGTGCATGAGATCTGCATAGCTGATATTTAGATAAATGAACAAACAACAGTATTTAATGGAAATATGAAAGTGTGTGTTAGGGGATAGGTGGGCAGCTAGTTGGCAAATATAATGCTATATTTCTTTGTTATTTTAATGACTATGTGAGCTCAGAAAGTAAATGAATGAATTTAGCACCATTATTCCTTCACCAAGAGACAAAATGTAGGCAAAGGCATTATATATTATCAAATTTATAGTTAACTGGTGTTTATTCTTTGCCAAGATACTTCTTATATAATTAGCATTTCATCAAGACACGCCTGCTTTCTGAAAGAATTTTGGATGAACCTTAGAACTCTGGGAAGTCTAAGGAATGCGAAATAGATTTGCAAGATCAGCAATTAATAAAGGATTCCGAAACACTTACCCTTGTGTTGTTGGTTTTAAATAGAAAATCTTGGTGCCATTACTAGTTGGCATTAGAGTTCACATCTCTTCTGTTCTGAGGCTTCTCTACATAGACTTATATCTAAAAGCATTTAGAGGGCAGTTCTGATTTTCCAAGTTAGTCTTGTTAGATTTAAGACCTTAGTATCTTAAAAATGTTACTTTTTTTTTTTTCTCATCTACAGACTTTTCCTCTGTGGCAATTTAAGACCAATCATTTTCCTGTAGTCCTTACATGAAAAAAATCTAACGGCAGAAAGTAAAAGCATTTTCATTGAATATTCATGTTTTGAGAATAGAAAACCAAACACATTCAGAAGGAGCTGAGCTGCAAAAAAAAAAAAAAAAAGATTCTTGGTGAAAATTGAGCTCGTGGTATATGTGTACGCTTGAAAATTAAATAGTTGGATTGCATAGTTCTTGCTTCTTTTAAATTTAGGAAATATTGTTACCTTAATTACATTAATATTTCATGGGAAGGGCCACTGAGATTTTCATGAACACGTAAACAGTTTATATTGATTATGGATTTGGAATGAAGAAAATATAAGCTACTTACAAAGCAGTTTTATTTATTCATAAGTATGAGAAATAAATGTGAACATCTTAAATTTTATAGTTCCCCCTTAAAATTTGTATGTAACTGGTGCATATATTTTATTTTTTATTTTTACTAATATTGTTTAAGATGGAGTCTCATGCAGCCAGTGGTTGCCTCAAACTGAAGATAACTGTGATTACCAGTCTTGGTTATCTACTTAACTACATTTGAAGTCAACTAAAACCTAGGCAGATGGCTATACCTGTGAAGGATTTACGTGATTGGATCATTTGAGGTGGGAAGACCCACCCTCAATCTGGGCCATATCTTTTGGTCGTAGCCCACATAAAAGGACACGGTGGGAGGAGACTTTGGCTTTTTCCTTGCTTGCTTTCACTCTGAACAGCAAGTTCATCTATCACATAGATTCATCCTATCCTGTTGTTGAGGCAGCCTTTCCTTTCCCTGTAATGAGAACATATTTCAGTGGAATTTCTCTTCTGAGACTCCCACATCAGATTGGGATTTCTGAGACATTCAGCCTCAAGGACTGAAAATATGCTAGTTCTTGGTCTTTCCACCAGCCATTGTAGATCTAGCCAAACCCTAGTCAATAAGATATATATATAACAAATATGTGTTTTTATGTTGGTTTATCTGCATTTATACATAACCCTATATTTGACCATTTATCATATAGTAAAAAGCAGTTTAGATACCAATGGAATAAGAGAAAATAATGTAAATGTTTTTGTAATTTTCAAAGAAAAGATGTTTAAAGAAAACAATATTATATATATATATATATAAATATATAACATATATTATATATAAGCACATATACATATACATTTTACACATCCATATTACATGTACAATCATATATATGTATATATATATATATATATATATATATACACACACACATATATGTACACACACATATTCATTCTATCAGTTATGTTCCTTTAGAGAGCCCTGTTTAACACAGTGACTGTGAACTTCTGGTACTAGTGTACAACTATGCACCACTATGCTCAGGTTAGACAGTGCTGGCCATTGAATGCAGACTTCATGCATACTAAGCAATCGCTCCCCCAAATGAGCTCCATCTCTAATTATATGTTTATATTTTTAAAATCCCCTTAATCCATTGACTTTGTAGAAAAACCTAGTGTTAACAGTTTGATTTCTAACCTTCTATAAATTTTTCTAAAGAAAACATTTATTACAAATATGTGTTTTTATGTTTGTTTATCTGCATTTATACATAACCCTATATTTGACCATTTATCTTATAATAAAAAGCAGTTTAAATACCAATGGAATAAGAGAAAATAATGTAAATGTTTTTGTAATTTTCAAAGAAAAGATGTTTAAAGAAAACAATATTTTCAGTTAATCTTTCAGAATCTTATTTCCCCAATTTCTTTTATTCAGAATAACTTATGCTCTACGAATGGTAAGGATTTAAAGACATACTCCTTCACCACTCCAAACTCTGCCACATTCTTCGCCAAATTTATCCCATAGCAATCACATCTCTTTTCTTGTAGCTTGGTTCTCTGTGATGTTAATTGACTTAGTTTCTTCAAGAATGTCTCTTCTCTCACCATTTAGATTGTAGATAACCAAGTAGGGCATTGAAGCTGACTGAACAAGCATGAGACACTATCTATTTCTGGAAAAATGTATTTACAAAAGAATATGTTAAGCACATACAGACATATTATCCATCCCTACCTGTCTTTAGCAGTTATATTAATAGAAAACTATGCTACATATAGTGTCACTGAAGAATACATGTGGACATGCTTTCAAATCAACACAAAACTACTTAACAAAATCCACACACTTTACTATTTTTCATGCACTGAGAATTCATGTACTTTATGAAATTGTTTTCCTACTGATATTTGTATTATTTCTAATTTCACAATAATTCTATGATTATTTCTATGGACACACTTGTATTAGTATTTCTGAAGACACTTCAGAATATAATTTTGGACAAATAAACTTAAAATTGTGGTGGATATTGCTATAATGCTTTTATAAAAAACCTTACTGGTTTATGATCCCATCAAAACCACATGGATAGCCCCATACTCCTATTCTCTTGTTGGTACTACTCAGTATTATTGCTAACAATTGTTCTAGTTTGAATTGAAAGTATTGTGTAAATATTTTTGTTCTTAATTAGCTATGAATGTATATAACATAAACACTAACAAATATAATAATCAAGGTTTGTAATCTACACATAATCAGAAGAAAATATCAATCAAATTAAACCAAATGAAAGGATCTTAACTCAATAAAAAAATTCACAAAATTATATGTGGGGGTTTAAATGGCCAACATTCCTATAGATCATCTAGGATCTTTTATGTCACTAAAAAATTCCATGAAATGAATACAATTAATAACCAGTTTTTAAAGCCGTACATATGATTTTGCAGATTTTTTGATTGAGTTAAGATCTTTTCATTTGGTTTAATTTGAGAGGTATTTTTCTGAATTATGTGTAGATTACAAATGTTGTTCGTGTTTTCCTGTTTCTCAGCATCCAACTGTATAATTCTCAAGCCTTAAGAGTGGGGAATCAATATCCCACCAAATGATTCAACAAATGACCTCATTAAACTGATAAGGCAATCTAAACTTATTTGTGTTGGAATGAGTACCAAGATAAAGTTTACACATACCTAAACACACTGTTTATCAATACAGAGCTGGGTTAATAATTTGTATAGACAATTGTCTATCCATCTTAGAAGAAATGATGATCTGAAGGAAGACTATTGGTTTTCTATAGCTGTGTAACCATATTATCACGGATTCCTATGCCTTAACAAGTACTCACTTATTACTTTAGTGTATTTGTGTATACATGATCTCGGAATGACTTATCTGGTATTTTTTTTCTTCAGTGTCTCACATCATTGAATCAACATTTTGTCTGAATCTTCAAACTCATTTAAGGCTCGACTATAGAAGGAACCTGTATTAAGTAAGTGTACAATATAGAAGACATCAGTGCCTTATAGTTTCTCAAAGAACTCAGTTTTTATGGTTAGGAACTTAATTATTAGTCCTATTACCTTTCTTTTGTACAAGCAGCAAGGAATAAAAAAATCTCAAAAGAGGGATTCTGTGATCTTATTTATCAGTTACCTATATTCCATTATTTGTGTAATATTCAGTTGCTTAGGAGGAAGTCATGTATCATGCCCATCCTCCAGGGGTTAGGATTATATAGGGTACAAATATTAGAAGGCAGGACTGGGACTCATGAAGTTCACTTCATCGTTGGCTCCATCCTAAGGGCTGAAATTTAAAACTGTCCAACAATTACCTATTCCTGTGTTACTTATATTTTGACCAAGGATATTTTTTTGTCAATGCTTTAAGCCACAGTGGAACTAAGAAGATTTTTATTCCTATTTTATATAAAAACAAAAGTTAACAACTTGCCAAAGGAAATACTAGTTCCTGGAGTGAAAGACTCTGAGTCAACTATAATAGCCTATTTATCAGGACTAGCGGCTTACATTTTACAACTCTCATTAAGTCAGGTGACAGCAGATACTGGAGAGGATGCGGAGAAAGAGGAACACTCCTCCATTGCTGGTGGGACTGCAAGCTAGTTAAAACCATTTTGGAAACCAGTCTGGTAGTTCCTCAAAAAAAAAAAAAAAAAAAAAAAANAAGTCAGGTGACAGCAGATACTGGAGAGGATGCGGAGAAAGAGGAACACTCCTCCATTGCTGGTGGGACTGCAAGCTAGTTAAAACCATTTTGGATACAAATATAGAAGATAATAAAAAAAAAAAAAAAAAAAAAAAAAAGGAAATGGTTTTACATGAAGACCTAGGTATACCACTACTTGGCATATAGTTAATAGATCCTCCAACATATAACAAGGATACATGCTTCACTATGTTCATCACAACCTTATTTATAATGGCCAGAAGCTGGAAAGAACCCAGATGTCCTTCAACAGATGAATGGATACAGAAAATGTGGTATATTTATACAACAGAGTACTACTCAGTCATTAAAAACAATGACTTTATGAAATTCACAGGCAAATGGATGGAACTAGACAATATCATCCTGAGTTAGGTAACTCAGACACAAAAGAACACACATGGTATACACTCACTGATTAGTGGATTTTAGTGCCAAATATCAGAATACCCATGATACAACCCACAAACCATATGCAGCTTTAAAAGAAGGAAGACTAAAGTGTAGATGCTTCAATCCTACATAGAATGGGGAGCAAAATAATCCCAGGAGCCTGAGAGAAGGAGGGATCAGGGAGGGAGAGAGGAGGGGGAGAAAAAAAGGAGGAGGAGCAGGTATTGGATGGGACAGGAGATAAGTACTGAAGATCAGGAAATTGAATAGAAACATGTAGTGGAGGGGGGTGGGCAGCTGGAGTAGCCACTAGAAAGCCCCAGACTCCAAGGATGTGGGAGACTCCTAGGAGCCAATGGTGATGACTTTAGGCAAAATACACAATAAAGGGGAGATACAACCTGTAGAGACGACCTCCAGTAAATAGGCATAGCCCCCAGTTGAAGGATAGGGTCACCCATGCACCTCAAAAATTTTAACCCAGAAATGTTCCTGTCCAAAGGAAAGACAGGGACAAAAAATGGAACAGAGACTGAAGGATACGCCATCCAGAGACTGTCCCCCCTAGGGGTCCATCCCAACTGCAGACACCAAATCCCCACACTATTGCTGATGCCATGAAGTACTTGGTGACAGGAACCTGATATGTCTATTCCCTCAGAGGATCTATCATCACATAACCAATACAGATGCTGAAACTTACAGCAAACCATCAGTCTGTGCCTGAGAACCACAATGGGAGAGCTAGGGAAAGAACTGAAGGAGCTGAAGGAGATTGCGACCCCATAAGAGGAACAATATTAACTAATTGACCACCCAGAGCTCCCAGGGACTAAACCATCAATCAAAGAGTACACATGGAGGGAGCCAGTGCTCCAGATACATACATAGCAGAGGATGGCCTTAACTTACATCAGTGGGAGTAGGGGGAGGCTTGATGCCCTAGCATAGGGTGATGCTAGATGGGTGAGGCAGGAGTAGGTGAATGGGTGGAGGAGCACTATCATGGCGGTAAAGGGGAGGAGTGTGAGTAGGGATGGGATGGGGGATTGGTGGATGGGTAATTGGGTGGGGAAATTATTTGAAATGTAAAGAAATAAAATGATTAATAAATTAAAAGAGCCCAATTTCCCCTGCCTTTTCATCTAAAACTATTGTGCCATAAACTCATTCTCATACTAACCAGTTCTATGCCTTCAATAAGTTGCTTTCAAGTCACTAAGTGTAACAGTAAAGACTTGAGTGGCAAGAAATGTATATGGTGTGATAGTGGTATGGATGTTATGGTAACAGCTCATATTAGTGGTGCAAAACTACCACTGTTACCTCGCTAAGTAGATGTCTTGTAAAATCAAAATTCTTTGTAAAGTTGTGTATATGTGCCAAGAGATTAGTGGAATTCTCAGGCCTTATAAGTTTCTTTGGGCAGAGGATGGCGTGGCAGTTGAACAGAGGCATTGACAACTGCTCAAAGTGCAGAGAAGTGTTCATGGAGTGTACAGCCACAAATAATAATAGAATAATATAGATGTAGCACAATACATCTCCTAAAGGCTCAGGGATCACTGCTGAAGAGGGGACAGAAAGATTATAACAGGGAGAAGTTGAGGAAGAGTGTAGAGAAACATTGTCTTCTGAATTTGACCGCAACACAGCTCTCATGATCATCTGTGGTTGCCTGCAAGAGATCAAGCATTCCAGAAAGCACTTCAGCTTGTCAAGGGAAGCACTCTAGAGCTCCCATCCCTAGATCAAAAGCTATTGAGAGTTTATAGTTTCTGAGAAGAGTGAGACAGTTTTCTTTAAGACTATGGCTCCTGGTAGATTGATCACTCTCTCATAGACAGTCCCACTTCCATGAATATATATATATATAGTCAAGAAAAATTAGACTCTGGTAATGTGAAAAAGAGTGCATTAATTTGCAAAGAGATAAATGGAAAGATGGTGTGGGAGGAGTTATGGAGAGGAATGAAGAATGAATATGATCAAAATACATTGTATGAATGTATGAAATTCCCTCAGACTTAATAAAATACTATATTAAGTATAGGACTGAAAGTGTAGGACTGGTGATGTAGTTTGGTGGTGGGGTGCATACCTATCATTTTAGTCTTAGAGTTCATCTCATTACCACAGAAAATTGCACAGATGAGGTCCTAAAATACTACAATAATTCTGTGTGATACTTCTACAGTTCTGTCAAGGAATGATCTACCTTACTGCACAAGCCTAATAAAGTTATCTTTGGTGGACCATCTGGTTGTAGTGGTGGTCATTTTGAGGGTCAATAGTCACTGTTTTTGTGACAGTATGGTATGTTTCCCTTCAGCCGAAGTACAGGGGCTAAGCCCACCTGACTTGGTTTAGTTACACTTGATCAAAGATAAAGCACCTGGCTGGTGAGATGGCTCAGCGGGTAAGAGCACCTGACTGCTCTTCCAAAGGTCCTGAGTTCAAATCCCAGCAACCACATGGTGGCTCACAACCATCTGTAACGAGATCTGACTCCCTCTTCTGGAGTGTCTGAGGACAGCTACAGTGTACTTACATATAATAAATAAATAAAGCTTTCCAAAAAAAAAAAAAAAAAAAAAGATAAAGCACCTTCATCTCATCTTAGCATCTAGATGAACCATGTTTGCTACTGTTTTTTGAAGACAGTTTACGAATACTCTGAGGCAGTGAGTTGTTCTCATGAAATAGGATTTAGAGTAATGTCTTAGCTTTCCTTCACATTGTCTGGTAGAGACTGATGGAGTTCTTTCTGGATGGTGATGAGAACCATTTAACTTCCATGCAGCCTCAAAGATGAAGACAAGCTTCAACTCACTCCAGTGGTCCTGTAATCTTTCATTTCTTTTGCTTAGAGCATCTGCCCACTTTCCCTCCTGCTGCCCGCTCTCCTACAACTGATGTATCACAGAGAAGGCTTAAATCAAAAGGAGGCATCTTAATCTTTTCATCTCAGAGTGGCAACTGTGTTTAATAGCTGGGGATGTGTAGCATATGCTTCTGATTATGCACGAGTAACTCTCAACAAGCTGTACAAGCTGGGCCAGAGAGAGGGGAGGAGAAGAGAAGACATATGCAGGAACATGGTGGCAGATTTTGTCATCATCTATCCTCTGCCTATTCCAGTCTCTCTTTACTGAATGGCCATTTGAAATCAAGTGAGTTAAATAAATGTTTCTGTTTTTACCTCTAGATTTCTTCCTGAAGAAAAAAAAAAAAAAAGGGAAACAGCATTTACAAATCTTTACTTTTATTCTGTGGTGTGTGTATATGTTTTCCTACATGCATACCAAGACATGGTTATGGAGGTCAGAGAACATGTGAGAGTCACTTTTTCCTTCCACACCATTGATTCTCAGGATCTAACCTGGGTCCTAAGGCTTGGGTGTATATATATATATATATATATATATATATATATATATATATATGTTACTTATTGAAAATCTTTGAAACTAGTATAAACTTCTCATACATACCAAATCCTATGATTAACTTAGGTTTTATTACCTTTTAGTGTTCTTCCTCTATTTCAGGATCTCATGACTTTATGTCACAGTTAGTCCTTACGTTTCAGTCTCTTCTTGACTGAGGCAGTCTGTCAGGCTTTTTGCTCTGTCTTTAATGACCTTGAGAGCCGAGAGAACGGTCAGGCCTTTTGTGGACTATTCCTGACTTGGGATCTTGATGATGCTCTCCCGGGTAAGAGAAAGGTGATATTGAGTATGACATGCCAGAGGACCACAGGGGTAAAATGCCATCACTATATTGGCTGCCGTGCCTGTTTATTTTAGCTTTCCCAACTCTAAAGTTACTCTGGTCTCCCAGAATTCACCTTTTCATATTGTACCTTATGGAAGAAAAATCAGGTCATTCTCAGAATGAACTGTTGGGCTTCATCTCCTTAAACATTGGAGTATTTGTATAATTTATTTGAAATTCTTCTGAATGGGTATTTTATCTTTTCCCATCTTTTCTTTATATTAGTATAATAGATATGATATATTGGGGGTATGATTCAATGATTTATTTTCCTCCCCAAATTGCTTCTATTTTCTGTATCAAAAACTCTTTTTTTATTGGCTCTTGTGCCTCTTGGACATACATCCAGTTTTTAAAAGCACTTCTTAATTTTCTGGCACTATAAGCCATAAGATGCTCCAGGATAATTTTATAATGTAAGAATATAAAGTAAGAAGACTTACTGTATTCTCTTTGTAATTTAAAATGATAAGGAATGTTGAATAAGAAAAGCCAGAAATGGTTCTTTCATGCCAGCAAAGCTATTTGGCTCAATACATGAATTCTTGTAGATTTTTTTTTTCCTTACAGGTCCTTTGTTTAAGCACTGGGAAATAAAATCATTGGCAACATCATAATATGATAAATCATGAAGTAGAATGTTAGAATTTAGAAACGCTGATGAACCTAATAAATCTAATAGTCATTTTTTTCCTTTGAGTTACTGACAAAATCTATCAGTAGATTCTAGCTTTGAACGTTTGCTCCATTTTTGACTGTTCAGACTTGTGCCCTGTAACTATAGATATAACTGTACACAGAAGACAGCAGTAGCTTTTTTAATGTATGTGGAACTTTCTTGTGTTTGGCAGAGAGCCTAGTCCTTTGGGGGGGGGGCGGTTTGTTGGGAAAGATGGCTTCTGTTTTACTGAAACAAGAGGAAACCACACAAGTAAGCCTGGTTGATTTTACAGTTTGTAGTAACATAAAATATGGACATTCTTAAGGGACCAACAACCCAACAGGCAGAAGTTATCACAGCAAATGTCTGTAGATTATGTGTTTGTAAAGATGATGTTGGTTTGTGGTTGCAGTGACTTGAAGTAATTGTAGAATGATAATGTTTCTCTAGGGTAAAATCATGGGGGAGAGAAAAAAGTAAAAGGAAAAAAAAAGTAAAGTAGCACACTGTTACTTCAGCCATGTTTATATAGCTTCAATTTTAAAGGAAGTAAATTAAGTTCTACTTACTTAAAAAACTATTAGTGTGTGAGTGTGTGTGTGTGTGTGTGTGTGCGCGCGCCTGTGTGCTTATGTAAGGGGTGTATGTGATGGACCTCCATGTGGAGGTCAGAGCATATTTTGGGGAGTTGTTCTTACCTTCTTCTTGGGGTACTAGGGGATGAACCTGGGCCTTTCACTCACTGAGCCATCTTGCCATTTCAGGTTTTACTTCTTTTTTTTTTTTAATTGGATATTTTATGTATTTACATTTCAAATGTTTTCTCCTTTCCCCATTTCCCCTCAACAACCCCCTTATCCCATGCCCCCTCCCCCTGCTTCTATGAGGGTGCTCCCCCTCACACCCACCCATTCCCACCTCATCACCCTGGCATTCCCCTATACTGGAGAATTGAGCCTTCACAGGACCAAGGTCCTTTCCTCCTATTGATGCCAGATGGTGCCATCCTCTGCTACATATGCAGCTGGAGCCATGGGTCCCTCCATGTGTAATCCTTGTTTGGTGGTTTCGTCCCTGGGAGTTCTGGCAGGTCTGCTTGGTTGATATTGTTGTTCTTCCTATGGGGTTTCAAATCCCTTCAGCTTCTTCAGGTTTTACTTCTTGAATGAAAGAGAATCACAGAACTTTTGTGAAAGCATTTAACAATTATCATGATTATTATTGATATTCTGGTATTGGTATCCTGGTATTCTGTTTATAATTTTCTTGGCTTCAAATAAACTAAATTTCAAGATTGAGCCATTTCCTAGGAAAGATTCTAAAGGAAGTTTAGTGAAAAGTACAAAATATTCTTAGCTTTTGTCATCTCTTTCAAGTCCTGCAGAGCCGGCCTTGCTTATATATCATAAAAACAGAATGGAGATTTAATTATTCTTCAGCTAATTAATCAATGTAATGCATGAATTTTAGTAGACTTTTATGTAGATAATTTACTATCTTTATGATGTCAGTAAAGTCTAATTTTTAGTCACATTTCTTCTTTAGAACAGTTCTTTTATTCCTCCCTAGAATCTTTTAGAAACAAATAAATACCTATTATAAACATGACATGATTAATAATGGTGTTTACAGAGGACTTTTAGCTTATCAAGAATCTATATATATTTTCTCAACACAAATATCCTTGATGCCTCATTCAGTGAATGAAAAGGACAGAGGTTTCTTTTGCAGAATTCCTGGTAGTAGTTTAAGAGAAACACTCTATAATTCGACTCAAAATGGCCTTGGTGGATCTATAAGGATGCTCCAGAGAAATAGAACCAATAGGAAGTACACATTATACAACTCTAGTAATGTTATTCAAATAATGTTACTAGTCATTAGTAATGGATTAATATGTACACATTGCCTTATATATTTGTTATCAAAGTTGTCTCACATAATTGAGTCTAAGAAATCTAGACTAAAGGATGTCAATGGTGTTATATTCTAATCAAAATCCAAACCTGAAGGTAAGAGCCCAACATCCTTACTTGAAGATCACTAGACAGAGAAGAATAATTCTGTCTCATAGCCTGTTATTTAATTAGCCTCTTGTGCTTAGGCCTTTCATTGACTGAATGACATTCATAGTGGTGAGAGCAATCTATGCATTCTGCTTCATCAGTTGTTGAGCACATCATGGAATACTCTCAGAGACATTTCTGGCAGAAATAATCAGATGTCTGAGCACTCTGTGGCTTTGTTTTATTTTTACCAGGAAGTAACCATCTTGAAATCTGTATGAATACCCATTCTTTCATGAGGGTTCACATCTGTAAAAAAGATTAAATAATAATAATAATAATAATAATAATAATAATAATAATAATAATAATAAAGAATGAAAGTGTAAAGAAGATAAACTTTTTGAGAATCAATTCAGGCACTCCCAATGAGGTTCTATGAATGATAATGTCATCCTTTTCAATGTATCCCAGGTCTTCTTCAATATAGAGATTATGTTGAATAAGCTAGCTGAAATTTGGTTGAAATGACATAATGTTATGGACAAAGTGTTCCTATTTCTTCTTAAGGAACTGGGACTGTTAGGTAGCCACTAAAAAAATCTGTATGATAGATATAATTGTGTCCAATATGCCCTATGATAATTTGTTTTACAATGAAGGCGAATGATTTTATGTTATACCATTGTTAATAATGTTATTTTATATTATCTGAATCTGGGCCATAATAGATTAGTTTCTGACAGGTTCTATCTTTCTTTTTCAGGTCAATAAATCTCCATATGGAGCTTATTGTACTCTATTAATTGTGACAGCACAACTTCAACATTCTGACAAAGGACCCTGAGGTGCCATAGATATTTCTTTTCTGACTATTTTGGTTTTTACCTGGTAGATGGAGATTATTGCTTGATTTCAGTTTCAGTATTCTGACTGGTTGCTCCCTGCATTGGATGTGTTAACTATTTTAATCATCACTTTCAAAGCAAATATGCTTAGAATAGAATAAATCTGAACAAATCTGTGAAGGTGCTTTGTTTCAGTTTTTAAAATGGTGGTCTTTATCGTTTCCAAGGTTTCTTGGGAAAATGTAAGATACTTTGGGGAAAAAAAAAAAACAAAGATTTTTTTTTTCATTTGTATGGGCTATTTCACTATACTCCAAACAGCTGTTCTCTAGTGAATACCAATTGAGTATGCCCGTATGCCCATATTCAAATTAATCCTGACACTCCAGACTCCTCAGAATAAAATAGCACCAGACTCCCCAGGTTAAAGGCTAAGCCCCAGAAAAATAATCTAATTCAGGAGTTATTTATGTCCTTCTTAAAGTCCTCTATCATCATCATGAGATGAGATTTTAAATCAGAGTCTTGCTTTTCTTCTGTGTTGGGGTATCCAGAGCTCACTGTGGTGGGAGAACTGCGTTCTGATGATGCCAAGTAGCCTTGGTTTCTGTTGCTTATGTTCTTTCACTTGCCTCTCACCAGCTGGTTATCTCTGGTGTTAGCTGGTCTTGCTGTCTCTGACTTTGGCTTGTCCCTCCTCCAAGCCTGAGTGCCAGAACTTCTGGGAGACCAGTTCTCTCTGGCAGGACTTTGGATATGGAGAGCTGTGGCACAGAATCAGCTCTGGGCATAGATGGAAATGGGAAGGATCCTGTCCCAGGCCACTCCTTGGTTCCTGTGTCCTGAGGGCTCCAGGTAGGTACCTCTGAGCTGAAGTGGTGGTCTTTCCTGTGCTCACGGGCTTGTCTGCACTCCTGGGAGATCTGCTTTCTTCTGGCAGTATTTGGGTAAGGAGCACTGTGGCACAGGATCAGTTCAGGTACCACCATTCTTGATTTTAAGCTGTACTATAAAGCTAAGGTTACTAAAAATAACATGGTATTAATATAAAAACAGAAACACTGACCAGTGTAATAGAATTGAAGTCCTGAACATAAGTCCACAAACTATGGGCTGTTGTTTTAAATCTCAATTAAAATCAGTTGATTTAAATCTCAATTGTTCAATTTTACCAATAATGACTTGGGAGCCAGATTCTGGGATGAAAGTCTGCTAGCCAAGAGATGCAGAGAAAGCACCTAGCTGATGTTCCTCCTCAGGCCACATCCCCAAAAGCCAGTTCTCCTTCTACATGTATTCTTAGAACTCCACAAACTAATATGTTTGTTTTAATTGGATATTTTATTTATTTACATTTCAAATGATATCCCCTTTCCTGGCTTTCCCTCTGCAAGTACCCTATCCCATCCCCTATCCACCTGCTTCTATGAGGGTGCTCTCCTACCCACCCATCTACCTATTCCCACCTTATTAATCTAGCATTTCTCTACACTGGGGCATCAAGTCTTCACAGGACCAAGGGCCTCCCCTCCAATTGATGTCAGATAAGGTCCTTTCAGCTCCTTCAGTCCTTCCCCTAACTCTTTGATTTGGGTTCCTGTGCTCAGTCTGATGGTTGGCTGTGTGCATCCACATCGATCTTGGTCAGGATCTGGCAGAGCCTCTCAGGAGACAGCTGTATTAGGCTCCTGTCAACAAGTACTTCTTAGCATCAGCAATAGTGTCTGGGTTTGGTGTCTGCATATGGGATGGATCCCCAGGTGGAGTAGTCTCTGGATGGCCTTCCCTTAAGTCTCTGTTCCACTCTTTGTCCTTGTATTTCCTTTAGACAGGAACAATTCTGGGTTAAATTTTGGAGATGGTTGGGTGTCCCCATCCTTCAACCTGGGGACCAGTGGAACAGAATTGAAATCCTGAACATAAATCCACACAACTACAGGTTGTTGTTTTAAATCTCAATTAAAATCTGTTGATTTAAATCTCAATTGTTCAATTTTACCAGTGAACATACGGTATGGTCTCAACGGGTTCTCCCTCCCCTTTGTGGAGTTTTTCAGCTAATATCATCCCTGTACGGTTCTGAGAGGCTCTTGTTTTCCTGGCATCTAGGGCTTTCTGGTTGATACCCCTAGTTGCCCATTCCCCCATTGCTACATACCTCTTTTCAGTTTCCTGTATATCTCCTCCATCTCTTCCTGTACCTGATTCCTCTCCTCTTTTTCCCACCCCCTCTTTTCTTCCTCCCAAGTCCTTCCCACCCTCTTCTTCCCTTGATTATTTTGTTTCTCCTTCTAACTAGGACTGAAACATCTACTCTTTGGTCTTCCTTCATTATGGTATTCCACACTCTGCCTAATATCTACTTATCAGTGAGTACGTACCATGTGTGTTCTTTTGTGACTGAGTTACTTCACTCAGGATGATATTTTCTAGATCCAACTATTTTCCTGTGAATTTCATAAATTCATTGTTTTTAATGGCTGAGTAGTAGTCCATTGTGTAAATGTACCACATTTTCTCTATCCATTCTTCTGTTGAGGGACATATGGGTTGTTTCCATCTTTTGGCTATTATAAATATGGCTGCTATGAACAGAGTGGAGCTTGTGTCCTTATTTCATGTTGGAGCATCTTTTGGGTATATGCCCATGAGTGGTATATCTGGGTCCTCAGGTAATACTATGTCTAATTTTCTGAGGAACCACCAGAAAATCAATATTTCAAATCTGTATATAATGAATTATAATTGCTCTCATCTCTATTGTTTCCTAACTCTCTTTCTTCTTTGTCTGTTCCACCTCCTTTTCTAGTAATCTCTTTCCCACATTTATGTATTTTTGTTTTGTTTGTGTCCCACTGGATTGATAACCTTTCTGACTACAGTATTGGAGCTATCCACTAGGGCTTGATGGGTTTACCAGTAGGTACACAACTGAAGACAATGGTTATCCATCTTCTAGAGTCCACCAGTAGCTAATGACACAGCAGTAAGAGGATCTAATGAACCTCTCATCCATGAATAACTCTTGACATGGCCTGTCTTGTGTAGATTCAGTGCAAGTGACCACAGTTGCTATGAGTTTATGATTATGATGATTACGTTGTGTCTAGAAGATGGGGTTTTATAGTCTTCTTTCTAACTGCTATCTGTTACATTCTGCTGTCTCCTTTTTGACAATGCTCCTGAGTATTAAATGTTATAGTTTATATGATGTGTTTAGGACTGAGATTTTATTCTCAGCATTTTGAGCAGTCATGAGTCTGCATTCAACACTTTTCACTGCAAAGAGATGCTCTTTAACCATGGTTAAAAGTAGCATCTGTCTGTGAGTATAACTATAGATATTTAGAAGGCAGAGTGACACAATATTTATTTAGTTAAATATAAGCACTAGTTTATTCCCTAGAATCTATGACTTTCCAGACATGTATTTTTTTTCTTAAGTTACAGTACTACAAAAAGGTTCTTGTCTATGGAATAGGCCTCAGTACAAGATACATCCATAATGGTCATGCCACCATTGCACATGCACGCACATATTACCTGGCATCTTGGTGTTGTGGTTCATAGGACTCACAGCTAGAAAAGCTCATTGATGTCTTTTTTATACCAGCAGGTTGTATATCACCTTCTATCACTTTGAAAGCTAGCCACCAGAGAGGAGGTTTTCAGTCCACTTCTAGCTTGCTTTCTCTGTATCTTAGAGATAAGATTTATGGTGTATTTAGCAATAGAGTTTTATCATATAGTTCTGATGTGTAATCAAGTGGAAAGGCAAGAGTCTATATTGTTTGGGGAGCGGGGAATGGGAGCTCTATGGTCTCCCTGACCAACAACTCCTAAGGAGATATTTAATACCTGGCATTGGGATTTTGGTTTTCAATATTGCTTCTTCTGGGGTCAGCGTGCAGACATACAAGTAACATTATAGAGGCTGAGTAAGGTTCATTTAGGAATACACACACATACACACAGACACACACAAATACACACACACACACACATATATATATATGCTTGAATAATGATGAAAAATTCATGGATGTTAAAGAGCATAGAGGATTATATGGGAGGGGTTTGGAGTGAGAAAAGAAAAGGGGCAGTGTAATTATATGATATCAAAAGTAAAACAACCCTGTAACATATTTTAATTGGCTTACTAAATAGTTGGTTTCCATGTGGCTTTTCAAGCCCCCCTTTTGTAACCTTCTGTTATAAAACCTCTGTTTCCATGTCTTTCTCTTCCCTCTAACTCTAACCCTCTTTAACCACAGAGGGGAGGCAGTTTAACGGCTGGGAGGATGGTAGAACATAGGTAAAATTGAAAGTAGAGACGGATACTGGATGGGAATTAGAAAGGATCAAATAGCCTTTTTAAAATATTGTAACAGGGCCTTACTAAGTTGCCCAGGCTGATTTTGAACTCATGATCCTCCTGCTCTAGTTTTTACAGTAGCTGACATTACCGTTATATACCATCAGGCTGAGACTTGCTTAGGCTCTGGAAAACTAATTCTACATGATAAAATTTCACGTAAAAATAATCAAACTTCAGCTACATATTTGCAACTAAAACACATCAGAGGTTATGGAATTTAATTTTTGAAGGTTAAGTGACTATGGCTGTAGAACTATTGATAGTTAGTCGCTACTAGGTGAGAGACAGTCACAGTTTTGGGAACAAGTAGGCACCAGTTAATTGTGTATGTCCCAATGATGACTTTACACTCATGAGTCAATGGGCAGCACTAATTGTACAATGGGTTATTAAAACCAAAAGCATTTGAAGTTGGGAAGGAAATGCATTGCAGGATCTGAGGTGAACTGGGGGAGGATGTGATCCAAATACATTGTGTAGATGCACGAAGTTTTCTAAGGGTAAATAAAATGACAACAAAGAATATTCTACAATTCTGACATCAGTTGTTAAGCATCAGATTGTAGCAAAGAATTTATGGAGATACTAATTTGTATTTCTAATTCCTAGATCCCCTGTTCTCCATGCCTGTAGCACATGGTTAAGAATTATTAAACTTCAGTGTAAACACGAGTGTAACACAATCTTACTGCTATGTTTCTCCAGGAATAGATATAGATAATATATTTGAAATTTATTCATACTCTCTCTAATTGCATGGTGAGTTTGTTGTGGTTTATATCAATAAAAAAATGAAATGTTAGTACACTACTTTTGACTGTAAAAGTGGAATGCAAGATGGATATATACAAGAATCTATCCTAACATTGAAGATGGGGCTGTATGTACCTATTGAGCATGGTAAGGTCAGTGCATTGGAAACTAATTAGACATAGCATATGTTATTCAACATATGTGTCTCGCAACCTGAAAATGTATGGAATCAAGCATTAGGGAAATAACACTGGAAAAATTATTTAGACAAACAAACCTCGTGACTTCAGTTTATCTGTCAGCTCTTTCTTGGTGTACATAATGCTTTCTTATTTCCCTTTGCTCAAATGTACTCAGACTCCAAGTGCTTAGATATTATGTAGAGAGTTAAAACAGACAAATACTCAAATTCTCAAGTGCTTCGCATTTGTCAGTTTCAAAGGAGAGAAAGATATTGCTTTAATATTGTATGTGTGCTTGTGTGCTCATAAACATTTTATTAAACATATGCTTCTAGACAAACTCCATTTGGCGAAACCACAAGCACACAACAGCCACATGTTGTAAAGAACAAAAAACAATAAGGAGAAATTAACTAGGTTTTTTTGATGATAAATAAGACCCCCTAAGCTACTGTAAGCATCTCCTCACACATCCTTCAGTGTGCTTGTTAGCTCTTCCTCTATGTCTAAGCTTCTATTTGCTCACCCCTCACAAAGATAAATATTGCTGTTGCACAGGATTCAAACACTGAGAGTCTGTGCTTGCTTTTGTCTTTCCAACTGAATATGCTAATAGTGTTTAACAGTGATGCTTCTTTATATCAGAGTTTTGTGTAGTACACAGTCTCAGTGATAATTCTGTGATAACCAAACTTTCTTCCACACTAAAACTTGGCGACACTCCTAGTTTTTAGAATAGACATTTGATTCTGAAAACATGAAGAAATCCTTTCATCTCCCTGTGGATTATTTCTGTGTTTTCAGGAAGCATTAACTATTTGCTTTGTTTTCTTAAGGGGGAGCATGAGATTTAACAGATTTACTCCTGCAATAATTCAGAGCCTTTGACATTCCAAATGATCTTATACACCAGCCAGGAATATGTGCAGGGGGAAGTTCAACATGATGCTCTTACAAGAAACTACTATGGGTTGTAATGAACTTGGCCTGAAGATGATGTGTAGGGAAATTCATCAGTGTGATATACTGAAAAGCAATACACAAGAGCTGCTGAATAAAAAAGAGTTGGGAAAGAACTGGCTTTTAGCCATGGACTTCCAAACAATCCGAGTAATAATCTGCCCCTGATATAATCCATCTAAAGGTAGTCTGGGACTCAATGAAAGACTTGGCAAACTTTGGACTTCAGGCAAAAGAAATATTCTGTAGATAAAACTGTGTACTCTTAAAACAAAAAATCTATGCCAGGTCAAGAAAGACAGGAATGGGACAGGAGAGATGGCTCAGTGGTTAAAAGTGTGTCTGGTTCTGGCATAGGAACTGGGTTTGGCTCCCAGCTCTTGTGTTAGATGGCTTATGACTGTCTATAACTCTATAACTCTAGCTCCAGGGAATCTGACACCTTCTTCTGGCCTCTGTACATAACATACACATAAATACATACACATAAATGCAAGGGAGAAAACAAACGTTTGAAAAAAGAGTCCTACGTCTTCAAAATTCGTTAATTTTTTTTAAAGTTTTTTTTTTTTTTTTTTTCTTTTTTCTCATATGTAAGTACACTGTAGCTTCTTCAGATGCCCCAGAAGAGGGCATCAGTTCTCATTACAGATGGTTGTGATTTACCATGTGGTTGCTAGGATTTGAAATCAGGACTTTCAGAAGAGAAGTTAGTGCTCTTAACTGCTGAGCCATCTTTCCAGCACCCGCCCTACCCCCAATTCTTTAAAAAATAGAAAAAAAGATAAGAATCACAACCAGAGGGTCTAAACTTCCTCTAGTGAAAAATGCCATTTTTAGCTTTTGTTTGTGTTCGGAGATGGGACTCCTGCTCTTTCAGAGTATGTAAAAAGCAGTTTGCTGCTACTATTTTTATTTATTTATTTATTTATTTTTAGCAAAAAAGAAAAAAAAAAGAAAAAAGGGACTTTTTTTTTTCTTTTTCTGTTTACTTGAAAAACAATCATTTGGAAAACAATCTACTCTTTGCATTTTTACCTTGTTAAATTATATGTAGATATAACACTGTTCTCCCAGGACACAAAGCATTTTGGTTCTTAAACACTTGCAAGAGGTGCCCTGCTTGAGATGTACAGATAGCTTTCATTAGTGCTAATGGGAGTTATGTTTCTGCACCAGGAGAAAATAGAGCCTGCAGAGCTTAAATTATGCTCGATGCAAATCTTCCAGATGGAATAAATTATGAAGGATGCTTAGAGGGAAAAGATCTAAATATCCCCCCAAGCCATAGCTTAATAGCAAAGCAGTGGCTCTGAGTAATGGAAGTGGAGTCAACGGTAATAGAGATTCTGCTAGTACCACACTAAGTAGTTGATACTGACGCTTGAAAATTCGTATCGAATTAGTGCTGCACTTGAGTACCATTATTTTCCAGAAGGCCTGGGAGATAGCTCTCTATCTTGAAAAGTTCATTGAAATGGATTCAATCTGTGTTGGTTTACAAAGCCATCAGTCTTAAATCCAGTAATTTCTTAATCTGCCAGGGCAAAACCAAAGAGTCCTCATGATCTGTTTTTATGATGGCCCCTTCTGAAAGCATAGTTTTCTTTATTTTTCATTTTGGGGAAGATTGCTCACTGTTTTATTTTAAAATGCTTACTTTTAAATTTCGTTTTGAAAATTATTTTCTACATATCTGAAATATCCAGAATTGTCCCCTATCATGTTCACCTAGTCACATGACTCTAAACTTTTTGTTTCGAAATGTTTTAGATTTTTGTTTTATTTGTGGCTGTTTGACTTGAGAACTATTGCTCCTCTATTTATGCCAAGTTAACCAGATAATTGATGAATTTAAGTTTTATACTATGAGCCTCAGGAGATATAACATTCAATTGATTTCTTTATGCAATCATTCTCTCCATTTGAAGTTTTCTTCTAACGTCAAAGTGGAAATTTAATATAGTATTTAATCAACTATTAAAAGTAGAAAATGGATAAGGTATGGACAGAAGCCGGAGAGGAAGACAGGATATGTGTGTATAAATGTATGTCATGTGTGTCAGGTGCCCATGTAACCTGGAAGAGGGTAGCTGATTTCTACTCTCTATAGTTTCAGATGGTTGTGAGTCCCTTGACATGGGGCTGGGAACTTCTAGAGGAAAGAACAGGGAGTTCATTTGAAAACATAGGCTTAGGTTAAGACTTTATAGGATCCAGATTGTTCAAGATGTAGGCCCAACAATAATTCTCACCAGAATTTTATTTATTATTATTATTATTATTATTATTATTATTATTATTATTATTATTGTGCATCAGATGGTGGTTAGCACAGAAATTCTTAAGTTGTCAAGGTGTAGAGAAAAAGTGTTTGTGGTGTGCTCAGCCACAAATCAGGCTTCTTGACTCAGCGTTCAAAAAACATCGTGGAAGACATTTGGATGATTGGAGCTAGAGGTTGGGGAGCAGCAAAGGTAAATAATGTCCTCTGCACGTGCCAGATGTACTCACGAGCTCACGGGATCTACGGTTGCTTACCCAAGACCTACATGAGATCAAGCCAGTAGATAAGTTTAGCATGGAGAGGCTAGGAGCTCATAAGTTCTCTCCCCTAGCTGAGAACTATTGACAGTTGATGGATGCTAGGCAAGGGAGACTCAGTATTCTTGAGGGAGACTCAGTATTCTTGAGGGATGGCCCTTGGTAGGTCAACGATCTATTGAATGGCCCACTCGCAAGCCTAGGTGGGCAGCACATGTTAGACTTGATGAACTGTAAAATAGGAGGAGGAATGAAATCGTGAGGAGGATCTTGAGTAGAGAGTGGATCTGAGAGGAGTTAGGCAAGGAATGGGGAGTGAATATGATCAAAACGCATTGTACTCATGTATGAACTTTTGAAAAAATTAAAATATGATAGTGACAAAAGTTGCAGTAGTACATTTATGCAACCAAAGTTCTGGGAAGGCAAAGACATCCAGGTCTCTAGGGCTCAGGCCAACCAGTCTAGATGAATTGGTAAGATGTTTTTTTCAGTGAGAAGCCTTGTTTCAAAAATAATAACAAATATGATTGAGAAAGACACCTGACACAGATCTCTAGCCTTCACAGTTATAGGTACACACATACATGTGCATACAAATACACTACACTCATGCATACCTGTATAGCCATTAAAACGAAGGTCAAATAAAAATACTTCTAAGGGTTAGTGAAAAAAGAAAGAGTAAATAAAACGTGAAAACAGAGAAAGGATGAAAAATAAAAGAGGGATTATTATACAATGAAAAAATGTAGAAAGAAAATTAGTTTGATATATGAAAGGGAATGAATATAGATAGAACATCAAATATTGAAAAATAGCAAATGAAGTAAATATTGAAAAAATAGCAAAATGAAGTAAAATTATTATTAAGAGTATAACAAACAGCAAAGCTTACAAAAAAATGAAATATTTGTGTGATTTCCTTCTAGGCTCTTGATGAACTGAGTGCTCTCAGTTGATATTGAGTTGGCGGAAGGATAGTGGAATGTGTAGCTTTTGTCTTTCCTTTGTTTTTTTTTTTTTTTTTTTTTCGCTTCTGATTCTTTTTCTTTACATATCTTAGGTTACCCCCAGAGGTGACTTCCTTAGTTGTGATTCACTTTGTGTTCCTAGTGTCTCTGTTGGGCATATTTTGTTTTGTATTCTGTAGGTTGGGCAGGTTCACCCACCCTCCAGAGACTCTGTGTTTCTTGGATGACTGACACTCTAGCTGAGGTGGTGTGTCCCAAGAACACTAGGAGGTGGAGGAAGAAAGCTGAGCATTCAGATTTGTGCACACCAGGAATATCAGACTCCAAAGTTATTCTTTTTTGTTTGTTTGTTTGTTTTGAGACAGGGTTTCTCTGTGTAGTCTTGGCTGTCCCGGAACTCACTCTGTAGACCANGCTGGGCTCAAACTCAGAAATCAGCCTGCCTCTGCCTCCCAAGTGCTGGGATTAAAGGCGTGTGCCACCACTGCCCGGTTCCAAAGTTATTCTTAATTGATCAAACTCCAAAGTATCTTTAAATATCAAAGTTTGTTCCAAACTACCATAGTTGGGACTACCTCCTCCTGTAAACTTTATTGTCATGAACCAAGTCTCAGGCCACCAGCATCTTCCTCCTTGTCATCAGGTGAGCGTCCTACTGTCTGTGGCTGCTTCCTAGGGCCATCTCTCCTCTTGGAGGTTTATAAAGATGCCCCCGTGTTGGGAACTCGAGGACAGGGAGGTGGGAGTGGGTGGGTGAGTGAAGAGACACCCTCATAGAAGTAGGGGGAGGGAGGATGTGATAGGGGGTTTCTGAGATGGGGAAAACCAGGAAAGGGAATAGCATTTGAAATGTAAATAAAAAAAAAATCTAATTTTAAAAAAGGTAACTTCAGTAGACTTGTTTGTTACTGTTTCACATTATCAGGCTCCCAAGACAGCTCAATTGTAAATTGTAGATTTTCTATGAAGATGGCAATTGTCACAAACCTGTGAGTGCCTATGTGTGACAGAAGTCCTCTCCATGGCTACCATTCCCAGTAGAGAAGGCGCCATGTCATCTATCTGCAACTGGAATGGGGTGGGAGCCGAGAGCTTGCCCTATGCATAGGATGGCTGACCTTGTGGATGAGCTTCTTGTTCGGCTGTGGGGGTCTTGCTCTGGAGCTGTGTTCAGCTTGGCATGTTTTCTCCCAACTGTTCACTTCCCATTATCAGCTGCCCTAGAACTCTCACTGAGCATTTCCAGCAGTCTCAGCTCATCTCTTTCTTACCTGCACTCTTCTTCACTACACGCTGTCACCCAGAGATGGCTTCGAATGTTCTATCTCACCCACAAGTTTGGTTTCCAAAGTCCCCCAAGCAATATTGGGTATTTGGGGGAAATGATGAGGGAGATGATTGTTGGAACTAATGCTCGATTCCTCTTTGCAGCAAATATGTGCAGTGCAGTATGTTTTTGACTAATCCTTCTACCCTCATATGCCTAACTTTTCTTTTTTACTCTCACCTTTCTTTCCATCTTTTCAAAGCTTTAATCAGAAAGTAAGCTATGGTTTGTGTTTTTGTGGAAGAGTAATGCTGTGACTATCATTTGGGTTAAACAGGAAATATTTCTTTTGATTTTACTACCTTTTCCTGTTTCTGGGCTTTCCTTGATGAAGTAGGGCATGGTGAAGAGGAATGTTACCCAGAATTCCTCTAATGGGCACAAATAAGTCTTCCTGTTGTTGTTTTTCTGTATAATAGTATCTGGTCTTTTTTTGTAAGTATTCATCATCGAAAGTATAAAGTAGGTCTCTTTATATTGCTTTACCTGTTGTTAGAAAATAAGCCCCAAATAACTCAGGCCCAGGCTTTAGTCTCTGTATGACGTTTTGGTTTTCAAAGATTGCACCTCCAAAGTCAAATCAAATCAGGCAGCTCACACTGCTATTGGAAAGAAGCATTCAAATATCTAAGCAAGCATAATGACCTCTCTTACTTTCTAAGATTATAAAAGACAATCTTTGCAACACTCATTGCTAAAATTACATGAGCAGCACGGATGGTGAATGGCAGAATAATGATGTTAATGCCTGGGGTGCCTGTTCATCACATGGTGGGTTGTCCATCACACGGTGGGCTGTCCATCACATGGTGGGCAAATGAAAACCCCATGGGACACACTAAAAAAACACAAACCAGGCAGTGGTGATGATGTTCTCTGGTTGGGAGAGGGGAGGCAGTACTGACAGATGTGCCTCAGGTCAGAGGGGAGGAGAGTGAGAGGAGGAGGTTGGCTGGACATCAAGCTGCTCCATTTGCATATGGGTCACAAGCTGGCTCCCTGTCAATCCCCTGTCCAGTTTCCCCTCTGCAGCCCCATTAAGCATCTGCTTTCATGTATTCTGTCAGTTGGAGCAGTAGACAGTGGATAGTTGAAAGGTGTCTGGTCCTCTCGTTTCTTTATTTGTATTATGATTTAGTTCTGTTGGGATGAAATTGTATCCTTAGCTCAAATCAAGTATAGGACATTCAAGAGTAAAAATTAATGGTTTTAAAGAAGGAGACTAAGTTCAACTCGGTAACTTATGACTGTTATCCTAATATTTGAAAGGCTGAAGCAGGAGGATGGATGTGTGTTCAAAGACACATGGTAAATTCTTAGGTCATCTTGGCTTACAGAGTAAGACTAAGTTTCAAACAGAAGAACAAACAAACAGTAAATATGAAACAAATGAAACTATAAATAAAAGAGGGTGTCTGAAATTTGTGTTCGTGCTATCAAATTCACATTCCCGATTGTCAGTATTTTGTTTGGAGTTTTCAAAGGCTGATGCTGGATGTTGGGGACCACTAGAAATGTTTTTAAACTGCATATGAGTGCCTTAACTATGCATACTATGGTTTATAAACAAGATTTTATAAGAATAGTTGAAGAATTGAAACACTTTTGAAATAAGATTTACACTTTGTATTTTATAAGAAACACTACTCTCTCTCTTTGAATCCTACTAAATTTGGTTTTGCTGGAATGAAGAGAATTGATACACATGGCACGCACTGTGATAGTCTGTCTGCTGAAAGGATAATGGGTATGTACTTCTGTAGTCTATGTAGTTGAGTCATTGACACATTTTCTTATAGAAACTAAGCTATACACTTTTCAAAAAATGGTCTTTACCATTTATTGAGGTTATACAAGCAGGAAGAAAAGGGCGCTCTATCAGTAAGAGGTCAATTACTTCACATCTCAGAAGATGTGGACATCATCACTTAAAAACATCTCTTTAGCACCTAAGTGCAACCCAAGCATATCCTATTTATCTTCTAATTTCCAGGAACTGCTTGGAATGTACATAAAAAGCAAGTCTTGTTTACACAAATCAATAAATTGATAGTATATACATGAACAGGGACTTCCGCATGCAATTTGGAAGTGGGGATGATTATAAACACGAGGAAACTATCAATCTACTCAGTGATGCAGACTGTGTTCTGAAAAGAGGAAACCCAGACATCATGATAAGGCACGCTGAGTTAGGTGCATATCTGACAAGAAAGGAGCTGTAGGTTCAGAGCTCACAGCATTTTCTTCAGAAGCATAATGGAAGTACAGCAAAGAGGCTGCAAATCATTAAAAATCATTTTCATTCCGAGAGCTCAGGCTGGACTGGAAGACATGTAAGCACTCATCTCTGACCCCACTGCCCAGGGTCAATAAGAACCACTAATGCTAAGCCAATATGTGATGGAGAGGATGGGAAAGACAGAGTATGTGGTAGAAGAATGGGAGAGAAAGAGAAGCAGAGTGGATTGTGTGCTGCAGAGAGAAAAGGAAGTGGAGAGGTGAGGAATACGGGATCCTGAGCAGCCACCTGAGGTCATGGTAATGTCTGAGCTCAGGATGCCACTGAGGGTCAGCCATGTCTGGGTCCATGGCTCTACCACAGTACCACAGCAGGGTTTTTTGATGATGCCCATGGTCCATGTTTACACAGACAAACATCTGATGCCTGTGAAGTGGACTCTGCCTGAGGCTATATCGATGTCTGAGGGCCATGCTGACACTGGAGGCTAAACTGACCCGATTGGCCTGTGCTGCCACTTGAGGTCATGATGATGTTCAGACCCAGGATACAATTTGAGGACCATGGCTGGGCCTATGTCATTTGTGGCCTGTTTTACTACCAAAAATCATGTGGACATCAGTGATCTGGGCTGCCTCCTGAAGCTATGGTGATATATGAGCATCATGCTGAGCTGGTCATACCCCTCACTGGCCAACACACACATACACATGCACACACACACACACACACACACACACACACACACACACACACACACACACGAGCTGGCCTCACTCTCGACAGTCAGGAGACCTGGGCTAACCAAAACAGCTACCCCCTTGAGTTGGCTCACCCCAATATCTACCTCATCTATTAGCTGCTGCTGGAGCATCCTGTGGATCCATAGATTCAGGATCTCAATGATGTAGGGTCACAGAGAATATCTGAGAGGAGTCTGGGTCAGGGTCAGTACTGATGATGTAGCAGATGACAGAGGCCTCCAATCTACAGTGAACACTTGCAAGTATATCTGTTGGGGCAAAAGGATATACTGCATGACACATCACAGCTCCCAGTGAACAAATTTGTGATAAAGAGATGAGAAAGTTGGAGAGGCTCAGTAGTACAAGTAAGGCAGAACTGGAGATGTGACAGCTGTGAGTGGTCCCAGGGAAGGCTGTGAACTGATAGAGGATCAGGCCATGCATGCCCAGAGGGGTCAGAGAGATGGGTTATTATTTTTTTTTTAATTTTTAACATATTTTCTTTTGAACTTACTAGGGTAAAGAGCAGATATGAAAGGGCTGGGAAATTAGTTGAACTGGGTTAACAATGTGAAATTCCCAAAGAATGGATAAAGAAAGTATATTTTAAAAACTTAGGTAGAAAATTAAATAAATAAAAAAACAATAATTTTATTGGTTAAGTATTTAACTTTCAAGAGTATATAGCACATATAGTGCATTTCTCTTATACTGTCACAATGAGTGTTTTATCTTGGCCTAACTTAATTGGAAATAAATTGTATTCACAGTATTTTGTATCAGTAGGTCAACTGGACGACATTTGTTTTAGGTGGTGATTTTGAGAGCTAAAGTGTTTTGTTCAAGTTAGACGCTCCGCTTGTTACACAAAGTGTTAGATTTTGAAAAAAAAAACCTATTAATAGAAACTGCACTCCCATCCCTCAATTATTATTTAACCTATATGATAATTTCACTGTGGACTGCATTTATGGATAAGTGATCCTTGCCCAATTAAACTGAGATGATTACAATGTAAATGTGAGTATGTTTCTCCTAAATAAGAGCTAAAGGGAATGGAGAAGTGGCTCAGGGGTGAAGGGTATGTACTGCTCTTCTGAAGGGTCTAGTTCAGTTCTCAGCTCCCATAACTGTCTGTAAATGTAGCTGCAGGGGATCTATGTCCACTCTTTGTGCTTTTGCACATATGTAGCAGACAGTCTCTCTCTCTCTCTCTCTCTCTCTCTCTCTCTCTCTCTCTCCTTCCCCCCTTTCTCCCTCCTCCCCCATTTCTCCTTCTTCTCTAAGTACTACCAGATACTTTTCAAAAGGCAGCTCATGTCAAGAATGGATTAAATGTGCAGGAGCAGGCTTGCACACTGATTAAGAGTTTGGGAGCATCCCTGGTTAAGAAGATGGATTACCTCTTCCCAAAGGAGAGAGCACTAAGTGGCTCAGATGTGGCAGATACAAGAAGAAATCCAAACAAATGAGAGATATTTCCCACAGACAAATAACTGTAAAGTCATCTGGGGAAGCTACCTCTTTCTAAACTTCATATCGTATCCATGATTCATTTACCAAATATGACTATTTAAAAGTATGATGTCATAGAAAGATTTTTCCTAAATTCCTTGATGTTGGGAAAAGAAATGACAGTGACATTACATTAATCATGTTATATTAGCCTCATGCTAGCATGACTAGAATGCCCAGTACAATTTGGTCAGCCCTATTATATTTGACTTGTGTGTGTGTGTGTGTGTGTGTGTGTGTGTGTGTGTGTGTGTGTATTATACTGGTAATTGTTCAGACAAAAATTAGTCAAGCAGGAGCCTCATATAGCTGTCTCCTGAGAGGCTCTGCCAGTGACAGAGCACAGGGTCCTCAATGAAGGAGCTAGAGAAAGTACCCAAGGAGCTGAAGGGGTTTGCAGCCCTATAGGAGGAACAACAATATGAACTAACCAGTACCCCCAGAGCTTCCTGGGACTAAACTACCAATCAAAGAAAACACATGGTGGGAATCGTGTCTGTAGCTGCACATGTAGCCTAGGATGGCCCATTTGGTCATCAGTGGGAGAAGAGGCCCTTGGTCCTGTGAAGGTTCTATGCCCCAGTATAGGGGAGTGCCAGGACCAGGAAGCAGGAGTGGGTGGGTTGGGGAGTAGGGGGGGGAGGGGATAGGGGGTTTTGGAGGGGAAACTAGAAAAGGGGATAACATTTGAAATATAAGTAAAGGAAATATCTAATAAAAATAAATTTATATAATAAAAAATTAATCAATAGACAAAAGCTAAGAGGTAAATACTATATGATTGTGTCGACTTCATTATCTATCTCTGTGTACTCTGTTATCCTAGGATCAGAAACTCGCAATCAATGTTAACATTTGCTGCCTATCAATTTTTCTGTGGATTAGAAATTTGGGATCATCTCAATCAGACTCTGCTGTCCTGAAGGCTTCTACAACACAACAGTCAGGTATCAATATGGGCTAAGCATTCTTAAGGCTTGACAGAGACTGTGGAATCCCCAATGGTAACTAACTATTGTGGCTGACTCTAGCATCAAAAACCATAGTTCTTCTCCATAGCTTAGTTGTATGCCCTTATGGTGTGCTAACAAATGTCCATCAGCATGAGGAGCCCAGATAACAAGGGCTGCAAAGCTCTAGCTAGCCCAGCCTTGAAAGTCATGCACTATCACTTCTGGTGTAATTAATTTAAAATGACTTTTTAAAAGAATTATCTTATGTATATAGGTGTTTTTCCTGCATGTTTGTCAAGTGGTCCATCTGTATGCTTGGTGCCTACAGAAAAGAACATCGGATTCCCTGGAATGGGAATTACAGGTGGCTGTGAGCTACCATGTGAGTGCTGAGAACCAAATCTGGGTCTTCCTGAAAGAACACTCAGTGTTCTTAACTGCTGAGTCATTTCTCCAGATCTCCCTTAAATAATAGTTATTTTATTTCTTAGAATACATATGCTGTACAGACTTGCTGTGACTCATTGTGAGAGGATATTAGTGTGGGACTCGTGTAATCAGACTTTATGTCTCTGTGGCAGAACACTAGTCATAAGCAACTTAAGAGGGGACACATTTTCAGCTCTGTGTCACATATTTTTGTTTATAGTGCTTAGATCCATTGACCTTGGGTCTTGCTGAGGTAGAATACCAAGGCAGTGGGAACATGCAGCAGCGAAAAGTCCCTTATGATGGAAGCGAAAGGGAGAGTCAAAAGTCAAAGATGTGTACAATGATTTACTACGTTCAGATAGGTTCCACTTTATATCTAAGCCTCGACTAAAAGATGTAATGGGTGACTGAGAGATCTGTGGGAGACTGACTACCAGTTTATGTAGAGGAGCTGGCTTTTGTTTTACAAATCGAAAAGTTGGATGCATATTACCAGAAAGCCCTTGTGATGGAACAATCTTGATGTGAACTTGATGGGATTTAAAATTACTCTGGAGACAAACTGTAAAGTGAATATCTGTGTCTGAAAGGATATGGCACTGTAAATAATAAATCTGATGGCCTGTGGCTTTCGCAGGAAATAGGAGGAGAGACATGCAGGGGTAGAAAGAATTCTTGTATAGAGCAAAGTGTGGGAGATTTGCCGGGGAAGACGTGACAAGTCAGACCTAAGCACAGGCAACCACATGGCAGAATGTAGATTAAATGGTTACTTTATGTTGTGATCTAGTCAAAAAAGATCCTAACTATATGGCTAGGGGATTTGTAAATATATTTTCATCTAAGTCATATTTCTGGGTACATGGGGCAGGGAGGAAGAACCAGACCTAACTTCTACAACAAGCCTCTGGGACTGTCTTGGGAATCTTGCCAGTGAAGTTTAACAGATCTGGGGATCTCACTACAAATGTGGGCAGTATCACTGCGTGGCCTAGGGTCTTGGATGGAGTAAGGAGAAAGTGAGTGGAGCACCAGCATTCATTGCTCTCTGGGACTTGACCACTGACACAACCTGGCCAGCTGCTTAATGTTGCTGTTGTAGCACTATCCTCATTATACTCTTGAACTGTTAAAAAAAACATAAATCTTTTATTCTTTATGCTACTTTTCTTGGGTATTTTGTCACAACAGCAAGAAAACTGTGATAGTCCTTGTTAGGAAGCCATGCTGCTGTCATGGCAATGGATGCCAAGATGCTGAGCAAAGTCAGGGATGCTCTGTGGGGTAGAATTACTGTGAAAGATAGTGAATAAATTCTCCTATTTATATTTAGTGGGTTATTCAGGCAGAACTAAATGTTAGCAAACAAAACAAAGTGCAGACAACCTTGGATGGAATGGCTGAAGACTGCCAATAGATTATGTATCGGAAACTACTGTGAAAAGCTTATCATCTTTAGAAAAACACGCCCTCTATTCCGAAGGAGAAAGGACGAGGTTTGTAGTCTGAGTCTCTTGAAAATGATGACGCAGGTGATTGCCAATAGGTTTTATTCTGCTTCTTGGCAAGCACCCCAGTGATGAAATCTGTCCTCCTGCTTTGATCTTACTGTATTATCGAAACTGTCATGTTCTACTGAACACAGCCATTTGTTTCTCCACACTGGCTGATTAGTGCTTTAGGCTGCCATTGGATTTGGCTGGTTTATACTCTAGTGTACAGTGACTAATTGGCCTGAACTTGAATGATGGAGTGTTAGATTAGGGAAGAGAAAGGGTGGAAGCTTGTGAGCTTCTTGCCATCAGCTCCCTACCCCTAAAGGTCTCATCATAAGACTACTACATCTCACCTCAATCAACTTTTCTGTTTCTTAGGACATCTGTTTGATGATAAATCTCAATGCGTTTGATCAAACACATTCCAATATGTAAACATTTTTTTGACTAATTACTAGGAATTTGGAATCAATTAAGTCCTAGGCTATTCTGTCTACTTTAACAGAGAATATTCTAGGGCTATGAAATTTGTGACATTAAAACAATTCTGAAAGGGTGTGAGGGGAGCTGAAGAGGAAATGGGAGGAATAGGGAGAAGGAAAACATATAATACATTGTATAAAATTTATTTTCAATAAAATTAGGATTTCCAATATGTGAAAATCAAAGGATCAATCTAAGAGTTGGTTCTATGGAGAGAGAAATCTCTTTATGGACTCTCTGCCTAGCTTAGACATATTGGTAAGCCTATAGTCCCTGTAAGAAACTCCATCTCAAAAAACCAAGGTGGATAAACCATATTTAAGGTGGACTTCTGCCCTCCACACACAATAATATATACATGCAAACAGATGCAGATTCATACACACACACACACACACTATATAGTGTGTGCACAATAATATATACATGCAAACAGATGCAGATTCATACACACACACACACACACTATATAGTGTGTGTGTGTGTGTGTGTGTGTGTGTGTGTGTGTGTGTTTGTGTGTGGTGGGTCCACAACAACTTTCTGTACCATACCCTATTCTGAAGATCTGTAATACAATGGCACCTATTTTGAAATATATTTTTGACTTGAAATTTATTCAGACTCTCTGCATTTTAGCCACTGTGACACACTCTATTGTTTCCCATCTAAAAATCCATCTTGCTTCCTAGAATTCTGTGTGTGTGTGTCATAGCACATGGTAACCCAATGAGGACTGTTTTCAATTAGGCATAGCCATGAACATTTGAACATGTGCATGACCAAATGGATGTAATGACAAGTGCATAGATGCTTCTGTAAAATGTTCTCTATGTGTGCTCTCATTCACATGCACATTCATATGCATGTGCACATGTAGACTTACATGCATGCATGTGTTCACTCCAGTGTGGATACACAGCCACCCACATATAAACACACACACACACACACACACACACACACACACACACACACACACACACGGTGTACTTGTACTTGTGTCTTCTTGCAAGTATGTACTCTTGTGAGTGGTGGGAAGATAGGGTCTATCCAACTTGCGTTTTGAAACGGTGCTTCTCATTGGGACTATGGGCTTACCAACATGGCTAGGCTGGCAGGTCAGAGAGATAAGGTGTTTTCTCTCTTCATATAACCAACTTTTGAGTTGTAAGCACATACATTATGCTCTTCCTTTTACATGTCTGTTGGTGTCCATTGGGTCTTCATAGTTGAGTGATAAGCATACACACAAACTGATCTTTTTCTCTAACACGTTCTGTGAAATTTTCTTAAAGATAGGAAACCAGCTGTGCTTTGGCCGTGCTTATGAAACATGCATCAAGATGTTTGGAAACTTAAATTTCAAGAATGTGCCACATGGAAAAACTCATGAGGCAGAATCAAAACCAACCCAAGCGCCAGATGGTAATGCAGAGACTGTGGCAGTCTTCATTTGCTTACATGAAGGATGAAATTCTCTTTGTTGAAGTGACTGCTATTTCTGTAAGGAGTTTTGTTGTTGGGTCCTGATAACGTTTTATACAGACATTTTAATGATAAACACAAGCCATTGACTGTCATGTTATTGTCCAGTTTGTTATAAACCATGACCTTTTTATGTGGTAGTCAGGGCTAAGTTGCTTAGCACCATCGCAGGAGAGAGCTGTGTGAACTCTGCATAGATGCTCCTGATGCTGACACTTCTGTTGCTAGGAAGGCAGCTGCTTCTCCTGTATCCTGGATAGTTATGGGGTATGTTCCTGGATGATTCATCACGGTGTGCACACTCATTCTTCATGCACTAATATGGCAAATTATAATAGGGTCTCTCTCTCTCTCTCTCTCTCTCTCTCTCTCTCTCTCTCTGTGTGTGTGTGTGTGTGTGTGTGTGTGTGTGTGTGTGTGTGTGTGTGTGTTGGAGGTAGATAAAAAATAAATTCAAAGGTCTTGGTGCAGTCAAATTTCTGGAGTTTAAAATTTCTGGAATTGAAATATGAAGGGAAAACAGACTTGGAAATAATTATGCAAGACATGAAACCTATAATGTTTGAGTAACAAGCTGTAATCCTCTCCAAATCAGAGCTTGTATTTAATATGGATGTCTCAATATATCATAGCCTTTAAATTGAAATCATCTTTGCTCGATTAAAGAATTACATTCATCTTCACTGTGACCATTTTCCACAAACATATTATGGGATACTTGCTATGCACAAATGACTGAATTATAAACTATGAGGAAGTAGGCTAAAATAGAGAGACACATCTAAAGTAGAGCAAACAAAAAAGGCATGTCTCAGCTAGCATGTTCTTATTCATGTAAACCTGTCACCATGCATCTGTGATTTGAGGAAATGTGCTCAATTTCTAGCACCAGTTTCCAGTGATGTGTAAGACATTCAGTGACTTTAGGATTATTGATTGCTTCAGTGGTTCTTTATGAAAGTGCTATATTTAGATTGTTTTCTTTTGCTTAAAATAAAAAGAATATTATTAGGTATAAGTATTGCATGTTTGTGTGTCTATGTATGTACCCATAAATGGGATGCTTGCTGAACCCAGAGGTATTGAACCTTCTGGAGCTAGAATTATAGGTGGTTATGATGTGGGTACTGGGAATCACAAGCAGGTTCCCTGCAAGAGCAGTACATACTTTTACCCTCTGAGCTATCTCTCTAACCCTATATTTAGATTTAAAGTGCAATTATCATAGCTCCAAATTTGTCAATGGTAAGGCAAGACAGAGATTTAAATGAATGTCTCAAGATCAAAATGCTGCATAATGAGAAACTTGACTTCAAACCAAGCTTGTTAATAACAAAATTATACATTTCTGCTTCATGGCACTACATTCCACCTCACGCTAGGCTTTATTTATTTATATTTCCCTAAAGCCACTGGGTAATTGTCTTGATTCTGATTTATTTTCAGCGGGTTGGAATATATAAGATGTTATGTTGAGCTCAGTTAGTTTATTGTCTAATACCAAGTCTTGTACACTGAACACAAGCAATGTTACCTAAGAAGGTAAAAACATGGATCGAAATTATGATCATGCTTTAAAATCATATTCAAAGTTTCTTTTCCTCAAATATACTTTCTTTTCTAAAAAAAAGAGAGGATATGCTGGGATGTGTTATTCTAAAATTGTACACACCGGAACTATATAAACTCCTGAATAGTTTGTTTCCAGAATTTCTGCTCAGTTATCTTTCCTGTAGTCTTTCCTCCATAGAACAAATGAAAGTAATATTTTCTTTTTTTCCCATTTTTTATTAGATATTTTCTTTATTCACATTTCAAATGATTGTTTGTGTGTGTATGTGTGTGTGTGTATGTGTGTCTGTGTATATGTGCATTCTTATTCGTGCTAATGCATGTATGTATGTCAGGGTACATGTGGAAATAGAGGGTGTATCAACTCTGAGTTTTCTTCAGTCACTTTCCACCTAATATATTGGGGCAGAGTATATTGGCTCTCTCCTGGGAGCCCAGAGCTCACCTATTTGGCTAGTTTAGCACTAGCCTGTTCCAAGGATCCTGTCTCTGACTCCAGCCTGCATTTATGTGGGCATTGAATCTAGGTCCTGGTACAATTCCTCATTGCTTTATCTCAAACATCTATTGTTAATAAGATTTTGCAATTGTCATTTGGTTTAGCTATAGCATTCCTGCTTCATATCATAATTTTCCAGGTTAAATTTCAAATAGTTTAACTGAGTATTTCTAAAGAATTTTGAACCTTTGAACTTATATTTGATTAATAATAAAGTGATTATTCCTCAGTTATTGCAGTCAGTAATTGTTCCCACTTAAAAATTAATACAAGTTAAATTCCTCTAAATGTTTGTGATATCTCCCATTATGAATGCTTTTATTAGAAAACAAGTTGCTTTCTATTGTGGTACAAATGTATATCATAAAGCTTAACATTTACCTTCTTTATTTTTTATTTTTTTGTTTTGTTTTTCCAGATAGATTTTTCTCTGTGTAGCCTTGGTTGTCCTGGAACTTAGAGATCTGCCTCCCTCCGCCTTCCAAGTGCTAAGATTAAAGGCGTGCACCACCATCACCCTAGCTTTTAGAATTAAAAAAGAAATGTTTATTTATTTTTATTTTATGGGTGTGAGTGATTTGCCTGCATACATGTATATACAGCACATGCATTCTTGGTGCCGTTAGAGGCCAGAACAAGGCATCAGATCCTCCCTTTAAGGAGAGCAAGAGCTCCTTGTGAGCCAGCATGTGACACTCTAGAAAGTGACCTTGGGTCTTCGAAAAGAGCAGTAAGCACTCTTAATCACTGTTGCCTCTCTCCATCTCACATTTTAAAAACTGTATCCTTTATTATGCATATTCACATTGTTTTACAAAGGTGTGTGTGTGTGTGTGTGTGTGTGTGTGTGTGTGTGTATGTGTGCATGCTCATGTCTGTGGGACTGTGTACCAGAGGCTTTCCAGGGAGATCTCTGACCAGACCTGGTGTGAGAGTTCCAGAGAAAGGAAGCGTGTGTGGGGAGGGAGGTGAGGTCACTTCCACAGCTTCTGCTGCAGGAGTTGGCTCCACCTATGTCTCTGCTGCGCCTTCCAGGTTACTCGGTTACTCCATGCCCTGTACTGAGTCCGGTCAGACTGGGCAGACAAGAGGCTGACTAGTCAGTGAGGAGTGCGGCAGAGCTTCAGGAGGCTATCAGGAGAGCAGACCTCTTCCCAAGTATTACAGCTCTAAGGACAGAAGGCTCAGATGATGGAGTAGTTCTCGTACTCTTTTAATCCTTCCGGATAGGATTCTTATATACAGTTTTGGGGTGGGTAAGGTTCTGACAACAGGTACTTCTCATTGTTTGGTTTGAGAGCTTTGGGGAAACCTTATTTGCATGTGGAAGGGCTTGGAGCTGCTCCTACAAGACTGATGGCCACATACCTCTCTGTGGGGGATGTGGGAGGCTGTAGCTATGTGATAGAAGCCAGGGACCCAGAAGGTGTGGCTGAACATCCATTGGGTCACCAGGGTTCCAGACCTTTGCTCTACCCTGGGACCAGACTGTCTGTGCTCAGCCCACCGCCCCACATATGTCCCCCCCTTTAAAAAAATATGACAAAATAAAATATAATAAGATAAACCAAACACCGTTATATCAAGGTTTAGCAGGGAAACCCAACAGAAAAAAAAAAGTCCTAAGAGCAGGCACAAAAATCAGAGACTCACCCATTTTCATATTCAGGAGTCCCATAAAAACACTAAAGTAAAAGCTATAATATATGCAGAAGACCTGGTGCAGAGCCATGGATGACCTGTGCTTGCTATTTAGGTCTCTGTGAGTGTATATGAGCTGTGCTCAGGTGATTTAGAGGGCCTTGTTCTCCTGGTGTCCTCGGTCCCCTCCATTTCCTCACCTCTTCCTGCTTCTTCTTCCACAGGGGTCCCTGATCTCTGAGGGGAGCAATTTGATGGCAACATCCTATTTGGACAATTTCTACACACTATGTCTGTCTGTTGATCTCTGAATTTTTTAATATCTGCTGCCACAGGAAGCCTCTCTAATGATGATCAAATAAGGCACTGATCTGTGAGGATAGCAGAATATCATTAGGAGTTATTTTATTGATCCAGCTTTTAAGAGCAGTAGTTTTTGGTTTCACCCTAGGTTTCTGGGCTATCTAATCTTGGTTCTTGATCACCATAACAGTGTCAGATATGGACTTTGTCTCATGGAGTGGCCCTTAGGTCAAATCAGACATTGGTTATTTCTATAAGTTCGGTGGCACCATTGCCCCAGTATGTCTTGCAGGCAGGACAGAGTAGGCCAAATATTTTGTGGCTGTGTTGGTAGTCACATTTCTCTTTAGGTAGTCTTTCAGAGTGCTTTCCTGCACCAAAGACAGTAGGTAGAACTTAGGGGTGGAGGCTCTAGACAGGCACCAGCTGAATTTCATCACGCTGAGTAACTTGTCTGGGTGTTACTCTTGGGACTGAAGTGTCCCTGTCAGTTTTTAAAGATTAATTCATTGTCTTAGCAACAGCCTGAGTTATTCTGGGAATTTCCATAGGAACCCTCTTGGCCAACAGCACAACTGAATACAACCCAGCTCTGCTATTGGAAACTTCATTTGGTAATAAGAGATGACTGTTTGAGACTCGGCATCCCGCATTATTAAGACACCCATTAGGAGCATCTTCATATATGTTGGGAAGTTTCCACTGCACATGGTTTCCATATCCTTCAAATGCCCCTCAATTCCAGCTGTTTCTCCCCACACTCTCTCCCCATTAAATTTCTCTGCTCACCCTCCCTACCTGATCTTCCCATTCTTATCCACATCTTCTCCTAGCTCACCAGTAAATGTGTTCTGTTTCTTACTCTATCATGTGTCTAGTCTAGACACTTCCTCTATACCTAAGCTCTCTGAATCAATGGATTGTCTATCCATAGATGAGTGACTATATACCATATTTATCTTTCAGGTTCTAGGTTATCTCATTCAGGGTGATGTTTTTCCCGATTTCCATCTATTTACTGAATAGTACACCTTTGTGTAAATGTACCAAATTTTCTTTATCCATTCTTCTGTTGAGGAGCATCTAGGTTGTTTCTAGATTCTAGCTTGTTATGAATAAATCTGCAATGTACATGGTTGAACAACTGCCCTTGTGGTAGAATGGAGTGTCCTTTGGGTATGTGCCCAAAAGGGATAGAGATAGATCTTGAAGTAGATGGATTCCCAAGCTTTTGAGAAAATGACACGTTTATTTTGATAGTGGTTGTACAAGTTTACAGTCCTATCAGCAATGGAGAATATTCCTCTTGCTCTACATCCTTATCAGCATGAGCTGTCACATGTATTATTCCCATTAGCCATTCTGACAGGTGTAAGATGGAAGCTCAGAGTAGTTTTGATTTGCATTTCTCTGATGACTAAGGATGTTGAACATTTCTTTAAGTATTTCTTAACTATTTGATATTCCAGTACTGAGAATTCTCTTTACATCTGCAGCCCATTTGTTTTCTAACCTGTATTATTTGGTTTTTGAAAATATATATCTAGCTTCTTGAGTTTTTTTTTAATATATATTTTAGATAAATTCATTTATTGGTCATGAAGTTGGTAAAAACTTTTCCCATTCTGTAGGCTGCTGCCTTGGCTGAATGATGCTGTCCTCTGCTTTACAGAACCTTTTTAGTTTCATGAAGTTCTATTTATTAATAGTCAATTTTAGTGCTTGCACTATAGTGTTTTCTTTATAAAATCATCTCCTGTGTCAAAGCATTCAAGTTTATTCCCCATTTTCTCCTTTAATATGTTCAGTGTATTTGGTTTTATGTTGAGATTTTTTGATCAACCTGGACTAGAATTTTGTGCTGGGTAATAAATAGGGTTCTATTTGTATTCTTTTATGTGCAAGCAAGCATCAAGTTTGGCCAGCACTATTTGTTGAAAATCCTTATTCCACTGTGTATTTTTGTCTTCTTGATAAAAAAATCAGGTATTCATATTTGTGGACTTATGCCTGGGTTTTCCATTGATTGATGTGTATGCGTTTATGCCAATATTATGTGGTTCCTACTACTATACTTCTCTAGTACAATTTGAAATCAGGAATTGTGAGACCTTCAGCAATTACTTTATTGTTGAGTATTGTTTTAGATATCCTGAGATTTTTGTTTTGAAAAATGATCTTGATAATTTTACTTTCAAAGTCTTTGAAGAATGGTGTAAACCTTTTGACAGTGATTGCATTTAATTTGTAGATTGCTTTTTGTAGGATGGCCATTTTTGCTATGTTAATTAAACCCATCCATGATCATGGAAGAGCTTTGCTTCTGATATCTTCTTCAAATTTTTTCTTCAAAGACTTGAAATTTTTTATTATACAACTTTTGTTTGGTTGGTTATAGTTACCCCAAGATATTATATATTATTTTAGGCTATTGTGAAGGGTGTTGCACTTTGATTTCTCTCTCAACCCATTTGTCATTTGTGTATAGGAAGGCTACTGATTGTTTTGAGTTATTGTATCCAGTCACTTCAATGAAACTGGTTTTTAGCTGCAAAAGTTCCCTAGTAGAATTTTATGGTTATTTATGTATCATATCATATCATATCATATCATATCATATCATATCTTGTCCTTTCTACAAATAAAGATAACCCTACTTCTTTCCCAATTTGTATCCCCTGATCTTCTTTAGTTGTTTTATTGCTCTAAGACTTAAATACTAAACTGAATATATATGGAGAGAGTAGACTGCTACATTCTCTCCAGTAGCGACAAGCGCAACAGGCCCCCAAAAACCTGGGCGCTGTCCCGAGGCAAAAAGTTCACGGAAACTTAGTCTCCTGGAATCATGGCATCATGTATAACGAATGTCCTTGCTTTAGTTGGAAAAGAGATCCATGTGCTTTCCTTTAATACATAGCCAAGTTAGATCCTAGGCAGTCAGTCCTTGAGCTGACCCTGGGTTTAGATAGTTAAGTCACTGCCCTACATAGGAATTTACCATTCTCTAGGAAGAAGGAAGTTTGTGATCTAAAGAGGAACCAGGGTAGATACTTAGAACAATAGGTAGCTGAGTTACACCCATACACAAGTATTTACAATGGCCTAGGGAGAAGGTGGACTATAGGAACTATGGCAAGGGCATGAAGTGCTTGCCCCCCGGCTACTAAATTTAAGCAGACATTAGATGGAGCTGTTTTTGATCCCAGCTGTTAACTTTGAATGTTATCCCAGTTGGTTCCTGCCAGTCCTTCCGTGTTTGCATTCCTCTGTTTTATGTTGCTTCCCTATTTTCTTCTGTATAAATAGTCTGATGCTTGATTTGACAATTTGCATTCAGATACCACACTCCCTTGTGTCCGTATTTATTTGTCACCCCACATTTGCCAAATCCTTGCTCACCTGATCAGGGACCCAAGTAAAGTCCGTCTGTGGCAGTGGACAATGTATCTTCTTCCTGATTTTTAGTGGAATTGCTTTGAGTTTCTAGTTCCATTTTATTTGACATTATCTATAGGATTTCTCTAAATTGTCTTCGTTATGTTTAGGTTTGTTCTTTATATCCCTAATCTCTCCAGAAATCATATCATAAAGAGATGTTGCATTTTATTATGTGTTATTTTCTTTCAGTTTGTTTACATGGTGGATTAAATTTTCTGATTCTCATTTATTTATTTATTTATGTTTTTTCTATTAGATATTTTCTTTATTTACATTTCAAATGCTATCCCGAAAGTTCCCTATACCCTCCCCCTGCCCCTGCTCCCCTTCCCACCCACTCCCACTTCTTTTTCTTTTCTTTTTTTAAAATTATTATTTTAATTATTATTTTTTAATTATTATTTTATTATTATTTTAATTATTATTTTTATTATTATTATTATTTATTT
>NC_034593.1:104153456-104159516 GCF_900095145.1 Mus pahari | reverse complement strand
CTGAAGGGGGCTGCAACCCTGTAGGTGGAACAACAATATGAACTAACCAGTACCCCCTGAGTTTGTCTCTAGCTGCAAATGTAGCCGATTCTCATATATTGAGCCATTCCTGCATCCCTGACATGAAGCCTACTTGATCATGATGAATGACTTTTTTGATGTATTCTGGGATTTAATTTGCAAGGTCTTTGTGTGTGTGTGTGTGTGTGTGTGTGTGTGTATGTATATATGTGTGTGTGCGTGTGTGTGTATGTGGTTTTTCATCTATGACCATAAGAGATATTGTTTTGTAATTCTCTTTCTTTGTTGACTGTGTTTTAGTATCAGGGTAACTTTTCTTTTTGGTTGGGAGATTTTTAATTAACCGGTGACACATTTAAATTGTTTGTGTGGCCTTGATTTAACTTTGATGAATGATGTTTATAGAGAAAACTATATATTTCTTTTATGTTTTAAATTTTGTGGAGTATAAGTTTTTTTAAGTATAAAGTTTTTGAACTATAATGAAGTATAATGACTGGATTTCTTAGGTGTTTGTTGTTATGCCTCCATGTTTATTTCTGATGTTTTTAATTTCAGTATTCTCACAATGTCCTCTAGTTTGAATAAGGGTTTGTCTATGTTGTTGATTTTCTCAAAGAACCAACTCTTTTCTTTGTATTGTTCTCCTTGTTTCTATTTTATTGATTTCAACCCTGAGTTTGATTATTTCCTGCTGTCTACTCTTTTGGGGCGTGTTTCTTCATTTTTTTCTAGAGCTTTCAGCTGTGCTATTAAGTTGCTAGTATGAAATCAAGTCAGGGTTTTTTTGGGGGGGGGAAGTGGGCACTTAGTACTATGAACTTTCCTCTTAGAATGGATTTCACTGTATCCTGTAAGTTTGGGTGTGGGGTGTTTTCATTTTCAATGAATTCTAGGAAGTCTTTAATTTCTTTATTTCTATCTTGACCTATTTTTTATTCAGGAGAGAGTTGTTCAATTTCCACAAGTTTGTTGATATCCAATTTTAATCTGTGGTGTTCTGGTAGTGTGTAGGGAGTTATTTCAATTTTTTTTTTTTTTTTTTTTTTTTTTGTTGAGGCGTTCTTTGTGTTTGAGTATTTGGTTGATTTTGGACAAAGTTCCATGAGATGTAAAGGTCTCTCTCTCTCTCTCTCTCTCTCTCTCTCTCTCTCTCTCTCTCTCTCTCCTTCCCCTCCCTCCCCCCTCTCTCTCTGTATGTGTTTTGGTGGTGTTCTATAAATACCTGTTAAATCCATCCGGGTTACAACATTTCTTAACTCCAGTAATTCTCTTTTTAGTTTTAAAAGTTCATATGAACTGTACATTGGTAGGAGTGAGATGTTGGAATCTCCCACTATTGGTGTTTGAGGGTCAATATGTGATTTAAACTGTAGTAGTTTTTCTTTTATAAACTTAGATGCCCTTATGTTTGTGGTATAAATGTTAAGACTTGAAATGCCACTTTACTGATTTTTTTCTTTGTTGAGTATGTAGTGTTCTTCTTTATCTCTCTTGAATAGTTTTATTTAAAGTATTTTATTAGATACTAAGATGGCTACACCAGCTTGCTTCTTAGGTTCCTTTGCTTCGAATATATTTTTTTCAACCCCTTATCCTGAGATAATGTCTAGACTTGATGTTGATGTATGTTTCTTGAATACAACAGAAGGATGGATCCTGTTTGTTTTCATATCCATTCTTTTATTTGGTTTTTTTATTGGGAAAATGAGACCATTTATATCCAGAGATATCAACTACCAATGATTGTATATAGCTATCATTTTGTTATTGTTGTTTGTGGTGGTGGTAGTGGTGCTAGTCTATGTGTATTTCCCTTCTTTAGATTTTGCTGGTATGAAATAACTTGTTCCCTGTGTCTTTTTGGGTGTAGTTAACCTTGTTAGGTTGAAGATATCTTTCTAGCACCTTCTGTGTGGCTGGATTGGTAGATAGATATTGTTTAAATTTGAATTTAGCATGGAATGTCTTATTTTTCGCATTTATGATGATTGAAAGTTTTGCTTGGTATAATAGTCCGGGCTAGCATCTGTGGACTCTTGGAGTCTGTAGCACATCTGTCCTGATCATTCTGTGTCTCAGTGTCCATGGAGAAATCAGGTGTAATTATAATCGGTCCATGTTTAAGTGTTATTTTGTTTTTTCCCGTTGTGACTATTATTAGTCTTTCTTTGTTCTGCACATTTAACATTTTGATAATTATGTGGTGAGGGTCTGCTTTTACTGGTTCAATCTTTTTGGTGTTATGTGTTTCTTGTACCTTTATGAGCATTGTCTTCTTTACTGCAGGGACATTTTCTTCTCTAATTTTATTAAAAATATTTTCTCTACCTTTGAGCTGGAATTTATTCCATTCCTCCATTCATATCATTTTTAGGTTTGGTTTTCTCATAGTGTCCCATATTTCCTTGATATTTGGTGTCTGGGGTGTCTTAGATTTAATATTTTCTTTATCAAATGTATCCATTTCTTCTATCAGATCCTCAATGCCTGAGATTCTTTCTTTCATCTCTTCTATTTTGTTTGTGAAGTTTGACTCTCTGGTAACTGTATGAATTCCTAGTTTTAATTTCCAGAATTCCCTCAGCTTGTGTGTGTGTGTTTAATTAATTCTATTTTCATGTTTTGAACATGTTTCCAGGTTTTGAATGTTTATTTACTTCCACCGTTTGTGTTTTCTTTAAGCGATGTATGAATTTTATCTTTAAGGACCTCTATCTTCTTCATGTAGTTTGTTTTAAGGTCTTTTCCTTGTGCTTCAGCTGCATTGGGTGTTCAGGGCCTGCTGAATAGGTATAGATAGTATATCTGGTCTCTCATGGAGATATTTTGATTGTGTTTTTATGCTGGCTTCTCAGCATCTGGTTTCAGGATGATTAAAAGTCTAGGTCTGGATCTTCCGGGCGATCTTGGTGGAGGACCCTAAGGTCCCCAAGAGGATGCTCCACAGTGCAGGCACGCTAGCACACCCTGGTCCTTGAGATCACTGGTGAGTTGAATGCAACGTCAGTTCTGAAAATCACAGAGGGTCTTGTGTTAGCAGGAACAGGGACAAAGGACACCTGCCCGACCAGCGGATGGGGTTCACTCTGGTCGGAACCACCCCTGCTCCAACTTTGGTGCAATCTCAGGGGAGGGCCCCAAGGTCCTCAGAGGTCTCTCCATGCTGCAGGCAACCTAGCACACCTGGGACCCTGAGGTTACTGGTGAGTGGAATGCAACATCAGTTCCAAAAGTCCCAGAGGGTCTTGTGCTGGCAGCAAGAGGGTCAAAGGAAAAAGGCAGGACCTAGCACACCCAGAATCTTGGGATCACTGAGACCAGTCTACACAGGAGAGCACGAGGGCAGCAGAAGTAACAGAGCTTCTTGGACAGGGTCCCTTCGGGCCTTCATCCTCAGACAGGAGACAGAGCTGAGACCAAGACTCCTGGACACCTTCCCTGCCAGAGGAGAGTCAGCCTCCAGGGAGGGCTCTGACCCCAGGAATCAGGAGGTGGATCTGAGCTCCAGACTTTTGTGCACCTTCCCTGCAGGAGGAGAGCTTGCCTGCAGAGAGCATTCTGACACTGAGACACAGGAGAGAGTTGGACTCCCAGGAGTGCTGACAGACACTAAAGAATCACAGGAGGAACAAGCTCCAGCCAGAGACAGAACATCTAACACCAGAGATTACCAGATGGGGAAAGGCAACAAAAGAATCTTACTAACAGAAACCAGGACCACTGGGCATCATCAGAACCTAGTATGACCACCACATCAAGTCCTGGATACACCAACACACCCAAAAAAGCAAGATTCGGATCTAAAATCATATCTCATGTTGCTGGTAGAAGATTTTAAGAAGAAAATTAATAACTCACTTAAAGAAATACAGGAGAACACTGCCAAACAGGTAGAATCCCTGAAAGAGGAAGCACAGAAATCCCTCAAGGAATTACAGGAAAACACTGCTAAACAGGTAGAAGACCTTGAAGAGGAAACACAAAAATCCCTTAAAGAATTACAGGAAAATACAATGAAACAGGTGATGGAATTGAACAAAACCATCCAAGATCTAAAAATGGAAGTAGAAACAATGAAGAAAACACAAAGGGAGATAACTCTGGAGATAGAAACCCTAGAGAACAAATCAGGAACCATAGATGTGAGCATCAGCAACAGAATACAAGAGATGGAAGAGAGAATCTCAGGTGCAGAAGATTCCATAGAGAACATGGACACAATAAAAAAAAAAGCAAAATGCAAAAAGATCCTAACTCAAAACATCCAGGAAATCCAGGATACAATGCGAAGACCAAACCCATGGATAATAGGTATACATGAGAATGAAGATTTTCAACTTGAAGGGGCAGTAAATATCTTCAACAAAATTATAGAAGAAAATTTCCCAAACCTAAAGAAAGAGATGTCCATGAACATACAAGAAGCCTAAAGAACTCCAAATAGACTGGACCAGAAAAGAAATTCCTCCTGACACATAATAATCAGAACAACAAATGTAGTAAGTAAAGATAGAATATTAAAAGCAGTAAGGAAAAAAGGTCAAGTAACATATAAAGTTAGACCTATCAGAATTACACCAGACTTCTCACCAGAGACTATGAAAGCCAGAGGATCCTAGACAGAGGTTATACAGACCCTAAGAGAACACAAATGCCAGCCCAGGCTACTATACCCATCAAAACTCTCAGTTACCATAGATGGAGAAACCAAAGTATTCCATGACAAAACCAAATTCACACAATACCTTTCCATGAATCCAGCCCTTCAGAGAATAATGGGAAAACACCAACACAAGTATGGAAACTCCTCCCTAGAAAAAGCAAGAAAGTAATCCTCAACAAACCTAAAAGAAGACAGTTGCAAGAACAGAATTCAAACTCTAAAAACAAAAATAACAGAAAGCAACAATTAATTTTCCTTAATATCTTTTAATATCAATGTACTCAGTTCCCCATTAAAAAGACATAAACTAACAGACTGGCTACATAAACAGGACCCAACTTTTTGCTGCTTATAGGAAACACCTCAGGGAAAAAGACAGACACTACCTCAGGGTAAAAGGCTGGAGAACAATTTTCCAAGCAAATGGTCCGAAGAAACAAGCTGTAGTAGCCATTCTAATATCGAATAAAATCAACTTCCAACCCAAAGTTATCAAAAAAGACAAGGAGGGACACTTCATACTCATCAAAGGTAAAATGTACCAAGAGGAACTCTCAATTCTGAATATCTATGCTCCAAAAACGCATCCACATTCATTAAAGAAACTATAGTAAAATTCAAAACACATATTGTACCTCACACAATAATAGTGGGGGACTTCAACACCCCCACTCTTATCCTGGAACCAGAAACTAAACAGAGACACATTGAAAATAATAGAAGTTATGAAACAAATTGATTTAACAGATATCTACAGAACATTTTAATCCTTAAAAAAAAAAAAAAGGATATAATTTCTTTTCAGCACCTCATGGCACCTTCTCCAAAATTGACCATATAATTGGTCACAAAACAGGCCTCCACAGACACATAAATATTGAAATTAGCCCATGCATCCTATCAGATCACCATGGACTAAGGCTGATCTTCAAAAACAACATAAATAATAGAAAGCCAACGTTCATGTGGAAGCTGAACCACACTCTACTGAAGGAAGAAATAAAGAGATTAAAGACTTTTTATAGTCTAATGAAAATGAAGCCACAACATACCCAAACTTATGGGACACATGAAAGCATTCCTAAGGGGAAAATTCATAGCTCTGGTGCCTCCAAAAAGAAACTAGAGAGAGCAAACACTAGCAGCTTGACAGCACACCTAAAAGCTCTAGAACAAAAGGAAGCAAATTCACCAAGAGGAGTAGACAGCAGGAAATAATCAAACTCAGGGCTGAAATCAACCAAGTAGAAACCAAAAGAACTATTTATAGAATCAACCAAACCAGGAGCTAGTTCTTTGAGAAAATCAACAACATAGATAAACCCTTAGCCAGACTCACTAAAGGGCACAGGGACAGTATCCTAATTAACAAA
>NC_034593.1:104151337-104152431 GCF_900095145.1 Mus pahari | reverse complement strand
AGGAGCAAGACAAGGCTGCCCACTTTCTCCCTACCTATGCAATATAGTACTTGAAGTCCTAGCCAGAGCAATTAAACAACAAAAAGGTGATCAAGAGGATGCAAATTGGAAAAGAAGAGGTCAAAATACCACTATTTGCAGATGATATGATAATATATATGATTGAACTAAAAATTCCACCAGAGAATTCCTAAACCTGATAAACAGCTTCAGTGAAGTACCTGGATATAAAATTAACTCAAACAAATCAATGGCCTTTCTTTACACAAAGGATAAACAGGCTGAGAAAGAAATTAGGGAAACAACACCTTTTACAATAGTCACAAATAATATAAAACACCTTTGTGTGACTCTAACTAAGGAAGTAAAAGATCTGTATGATAAGAACTTCAAGTCTCTGAAGAAAGAAATCAAAGAAGATCTCAGAAGATGGAAAGATTTTCCATGCTCATGGATTGGCAGGATTAATATAGGATTATATTGCTATCTTGCAGAAAGCAATCTACAGATTCAATGCAATCCCCATCAAAATTCCAACTCAATTCTTCAATAAATTAGAAAGGGCAATTGTGATAAAATCTCCATGGTACTGGTACAGCTACAGACAGGTAGATCAATGGAATTGATGACCCAGAAATGAACCCATATACCTATGGTCACTTGATCTTTGACATGGGAGTTAAAATTACCTAGTAGAAAAAAGACAGCATATTCAATAAATGGTACTGGCACAACCTGGCAGTTAGCATGTAGAAGAACACGCATTGATCCATTCTTATCTCCTTGTACTAAGGTTAAGTCTATGTGGATCAAGGAACTCCACATAAAACAGGAAACAAACTTATAGATGAGAACGTGGGGAAAAGCTTCAAAGATATGGGNACAGGGGAAAAATTCCTGAACCGAACAGCAATGGCTTGTGCTGTAAGATCAAGAATTGACAAATGGGACTTCATAAAACTGAAACACCTCTGTAGGGCAAAAGACACTGTCAATAAGACAAAAGGCCACTAAAGATTGGGAAAGGATCTTTACCAATCCTAAATCAGATAGGGGACTAATATCCAATATATATAAAGAACTCAAGAAGATTG
>NC_034593.1:104139299-104151326 GCF_900095145.1 Mus pahari | reverse complement strand
CCTAGTACAGGGGAATGCCAGGGCTAAGAAGTCGGAGTGTGTGTGTAGGACAACAGGGTGGGGTGAGGCTATTGGGGACTTTGGAGATAGCATTTGAAATGTAAATGAAGACAATATCTAATAAAGAATTGAAAAAAAAATGGAAAAAAAAGAAAAAAGAAAAAAAAAAGTCTAGGTGCGATTTCTGGATTTGTTTTTGTTGCATGGGTTTTATTCCTTGCTTTTGGTTTCATATCTGGATTTTCAGAGAGTGTGATGGCTGTGTTTTGTCTGTTTTTGTGATCTGCCCAGCTAGTGTGTTCCAATGGAGTGCATGCTGTCCTTGGAAGCTGGGACACTGGCGCGAAGGGAAGTTGGAGGGAAGGTCTTTGTGATCCGTTGGGGGTGAGATCAGAGAGGAAAGGCAGATTACATCAGGTTTTCTGCCTCAGAGCTGGGTATGATTCTTGAGGAGGGGAGATTGAAACTGGAGGATCAGTAAGGGTGGTCTTCAGTAAGGGAGGTCTTCAGCTTGCCTGTTTCCCAGGAAGGAGTGATTCTTTTTTTTTATTTTATTAGATATTTTCTTTATTTATATTTCAAATGCTATCCCGAAAGTTCCCTATACCCCCCCCCCCAGCCCCTGCTCCTCTACCCACTCACTCCCACTTTATGAAGTTCCTGCGGGCTTGTGGTCTAAGACAAAGCGATGACTATTATAAGGCCCATAAGATGGGAAAATTCTGTGGGATCCGTGGGAGATTGTGAGGACTTCAGCCATGAGTTCTTGGTCAGACTTACAGTATCAAGAATATGCTTCCACTTGTGGAGTTGGGATTTCAACCCAAACAGAAGACAATTTATCACAGCCATAACATTTATGCTGTAATTGTACCTGGGGATCTGTCTTTCCATGCTGGGGTCATTATTGAAGATCACAAGATTCACAACAGGGTATGACTATTGATTAGTTTTTGTTTGTTTATTTGCTTGTTTTCCCTCTGGCAGGATGTGTAGCTCCTTCTGGTGCCATGGAAGCTGGCTACCAGGGAGAGAGCTTTCTGACTAGCACCCTCTTTATTTCTTCAGGTCTTGTGTCTCCTGTATGACAATACTTTTTAAAGGAGTGTTGGGATTATCTTGTTTCATGGGGATGAATTTTGCCTTTCTGTGACTGCACTAATTCACAACTCTCCAGACACAGATGTAACATTTTGGAAATGAATATTATGCAAATGATCTTTATTCATACTGTTTGAGGGAGACCAATTCACTTGTATCCCGTAATATAGTCCACCTAAAATATATTTTAAGTTATTATCTTTATCTTATCAAATTTATTTTTAATAATACTTATCTTACATATAAATGCATGTCTGAATTTTAAATTTATTGAATAATTTTAGATAATTTATCAAACTACCTTATTAATTAGTGAACTATAATCTTTGACAATTCATTTTATGAAATAAAATTTCTGTCTGTCTGTCTGTCTGTATGTATGTATGTATGTATGTATATGTCATTTGAGACAGAATCTTGCCAGGTATTTTTGGATGATCTCACTTACTTTGCAGCCCATTTGAAGTCAAATTCACAGCAACTTTCCAGCCTCTAACTTCAAAGTATTGGGATACCAGGCAGGTATTACCACCTCAACAACATTTATGTTTGTATGCATATGCACATTTGTGTATATACATGTGGAGTTCAGAGTTATAGGACAACATATTTTACTCTTCAGAATTCATTTACTTATTTTTTAAATGAGGGTTGTTTTGCTAGCCTGGAACTCACTGATTAGGCTAAGCTGATGGGCTAGAAAACCCCAGAGATCCACCTATCTCTGCCTTTATAGCTCCAAGATTACAAGGAACCATCCTAGTTTTTGAAAAATGTTGTGGAGACAGAAATCTTGTCTTCATGCCTAAGAGGTACAGGAAATACTTTTTTGACTGAGCTATATGCCTAGCACAAGATTTATACATAATTTTTTTAAAGTAAACTTCAGTAAATTAGATTTTTTAAAATCAGGTTTGGTTAAAAGTATCTTGGTTGATGACTGACAATCAACATTGTGATAATGAATCAGGAAAATCCTTACTCTCCATAAGGATTACCAGAAACTGTATAAGTAGTTTAAAATTATATGGATTTGGTGGTGGTAGAAACCACCCCCTGTCCTCCATGGTGCCAAAAGCTGGCACCATTATGATAAACAAATATGTGATGGAGATATAAGAAACATAGAAAAATGGAGCATTATGTCTGTGGAGAGAGAAGGAACTTGAGACATCATGGAATTCAATGCAGGGAAGATCAGACTGATGAGGGTGGCTTGCACTGCCACCTATAGCTATGGTGATGTCTGTATCCTGCCTGAGGGTCATGTCTGTGTCTGAGTTCTTACTGAAATCAGGATCCATGTTGGTGTCAATGGTCCAGATTTTCTTATCAATTCTTAGGTTGGGGGCATCTAGGTTCAAAAATGAGAGAGAGAGAGAGAGAGAGAGAGAGAGAGAGAGAGAGAGAGAGAGAGAGAGAGAGAGAGAGAGAGAGAGAGTTTGAGAGTCTTTTTTGTATATCTCAGATTGTCCTGGAATACAATATGTAGCCCAAGCTAGCCATAAACTTGTTATTTTCCTGCCTAAATCCCCCAAATACTAGACTTCAGTCTCATACCACCCTATTTAGTTCACCATTCTATTTTTCAATTGTTGACAGGGAGGGTAGGATTTATTCACTTATAGTTGATGATGTTAAGTTTTTGCTGCAGTAGTTGAACAAAATGACTTTGTATTGCCTGATTGATTCCTAATTCTTATAATATCTTTGCTTGTTTCAGTAAAGAATATTCTTGGGTTCTCAACTCTACCTGTTTCCAGTTCATAGAGAACAAAATGCATTTCTTTAGAACACCAGTTCATCTCTAGTTCCTATATAGCTATATCTAAACATGTCATTATCCTGACCTTAACTTTGAGATGAATTTCCTATGGCAAGCTTGAGTTGCCTTGGAATACCAGACTTTGTCTCTTCTTTGTATTTCTACTATGGCTATGTATTTTTCCTAAATTATCTATGATTCTATATTGCAATTATTATTTCTGTGTCTATTATGTCCACTAAACCTTAATATTCTTGAAGATGATATGAATGTCTTGCCCACTATTGAGACTTACACACTAGCCTAAAGAGATTCACATGGAAAGTACTTCATCCATATTATAAGAAAAAAATAGCTAAAGTTTGGGGAATATGTTCTGATATGCGAAGAGCCTAAGAATGCTGAGCTACTCAGAATATGACTGCTTGGTGTACTGAATATTTTAAACTGAAGGTAGTTTAGAAATCCACAAAAGCAGGACGGTCTTTCTGACTCTTGCCTTTTCCACTGTCTCTGAAGTAGGTCACAAGCTCACCATGTCTCATACTTATATCCAGAGGAAAGGAATATTTACATCTCTGAAGATGCTTGAAGACAGAGAAGAATCTGAGCAAGCGGCCTTTGCTGGATCTCCCATAGTTTATTCCTATGACACTGTACCCCTTCTAGCCTATAATCACTCAAAGCTATCTATCCTTCCTGGCAGACAGCAAAACAGTGCATAAGTTTGATTTATCCATTTTTTGACACACTGCTTTCTGTGTCATGGAAAACATTAAATGCATTTCTACACTTTTGCTAATCTGTAACCACAGTCTTCTTTACCTATCCCAAAATGGATAGAAGATATGCAAAGGAGACGATAACATATCTTTCTTCCCCTATAAATATTCTATGAAAAGAATTGAATGTCACAAAGGCATTTAAGGCAAGTCTAATAAGATTTTTTGTAAATAGTATAATTTTATCTCCCTTATTTAATTTTTTTATTTTCACTAGAGGAATGGAGTCACTATTTTAACCATCCTTAGGCTACACATTCAAAAAAACCCATTGGCTTTACTAAAATGCTTATATTTTAGATGTGTAATCCACAAGCAGAAATATTTTTTTTTGTTAGAGAAAGCTCAGAATTTCCTCACTATTTACAGAGAAATGAGAATAGTTACAATAATGAAATGATTGTCACTTATCATATTTCAACAATTGATAGTTTGGTGTTTTCTGTTAGAGAATGTAGAATGGAATGCGTTCAAGTAAAACCTTGAAGTCAGACTACACAGGTACATGAGGACCACCTCTTAGATTGTTTCATCGTTTGTTTTTATTTTTAATTTTATTTGGAATAACCAAGATTTTTTTATATTTCTATAGCAATTCAGTTGGTTATGGCCTGTAGACTCATAAAAACCACAATTAGCATTTTATATTTAGGTATAATTTCCAATATATCAACAACACATGGCTGTAATATTTCTACAAAATGACTCCCAGACTATTGACAGTCACAGATGCTGTTGTTACATTCCTGGAATTAGTGTCTGAACAAAAATAAAGGTAATGTGGTCTTTTCATAGTTATAATAAAATTCTAGGTAATACACAAATCATGAAAATTGTCTGAGACAACAGATGCTAACAATTACTTTGTATTTTTGCATCTGAAAAAAAACAGAATTGGATATTGAATATGCATACAAAGTGGAATTTGTGTGTGTGTGTGTGTGTGTGTGTGTGTTTAAAGGTGTAAGGAAGCGATTGCTGGAAGAAGTTAAACAATGTACAATTTAGCTATGGTATGAAATTGAAATCCAAGTGTTACAGAAAGTGTTGCCATATGCTTCTGTATTTTCATGAGTAATTATGACTCATTATTGTCATTTAAAATTTTAATTTTATGTGTATGTATGAATGTATGTGAATTGCACTGTGTGGTGTATTTACACACATATATGTGGGCACATGCATCTGTGTATCCTTTCATGGAGGCCATCGGGTATGTTTGAATTTCCTACTCCATGATCCTCTACCTTATTCCTTTCAGTTGTGGTCTCTACATGAACATGAAAGCCAGAAAGCCAGAAGGCCAGAAAGCCCTGTGTTCTTTCCATCTCTGCCTCTCATAGTTACAGTTGTATGTGCTCATGCCTGATTTTTTAAATGTAAATGCTGGGAATTTGAACTCAGGTCCTCATGCTTGCATGGAAAGCACTCCTACCCAATGAGCCATCATTTCTCTAGCCCCAGTGCCATTTGTTTTGAAGGTAGGCGTCTCATGTAGCCACCATGAAACCTCACCTTCACACTTACTTGGTTTCAGACAATAGCTTCAAACTCCTAATTCTCCTGATTCTGCCTCCTAAGCGATGGCATAACAGGCATATATGCTGCCATTCTTAGATATTTTTGTTTTGTTTTGGGATACATGATTTGTCTTTGAGAAAAGTAATCATGTTTGATAGTGTTCTTTAAAGCACATAAATATTTGAGAGGTTATTATTATTATTATTATTATTCTCAACAACTGTGTTATTTGTTGAAGCTACCCTGCATTAGCATCATTTAGTATTCCATTCATAAACACATGTCAAGGTCTATTCTGTTTGTGGTTCAGTGTGCTGACAGTGGCTTAACATGCATTTCATTTTTGTGTTAAATATTATAAAATTAAAGTCAATATTTTATCACTTTTTAATTTGATGATGAGGATATGTCTGGAGGGTAAGACATATTAACCAATTAATAAAGAATATTGTCACATGGTCCATTAATGTGAATTATAATGATGAAAGTAACTCAGAGTTTCTTCTTTCCTCAAATTATTGTCTATTTTCATTCCACATAGAATGTTAGACATGATAGTTGTGATTATTTTAGTTTATGTTTTCTGAGGAAGAATCTAGGCATGGCTACCTTTGTAATTCCTGCATGGTCTAGGCTGGTCTCAAGTTCACAATCCTCCTCCTGCTGACTCCTCCTCTTCTTTGATGTCTGGGATTACAGGCATACAGTACTACGTCATCTTTCTTTAATAGTACTTTTCTTAGTTTATGAGAATTTTAAAAAATATATCCATCCTTTGACGATAGAAGGGAGACTAAGTGCACGAAACATGGGCCAGTGAGCTGTTTTGAGAGATAGTGATACTTTTTAGAAAGACTGGCTGAGATAACGCTCTCTGGCTCCACCCTCTGTGTGTTCCTTTCTGTGCTACAGCTGGTCTGCACAATAGGACATTGTAGAACAGTGGTGTGTCGATCCCAAGCCTATCTTGCACATGGCCTTCTGCCTTCTTTTCCTGTTCCCTCTCTCCTTGTCACTCTAGAGTAGATCAGCCACTGTATCGTGGAGAGGGGTACTTAAAGGGGGACTAAGACCTCTGAACAACCATCAGTGAAGAACTGAGGCTGGAGGGAGAACCTATGAGTGGGTTTTCTATCAGAGTTAAGACTCAAATGTTCATCACCCTGTCCTTCTTCTCACCTGCAATCCTTTGCAAGCCACTTCAAGATTCTCCACCTGTAGGAGACAATAAAGGTCAGTTGATTTAAGTCACTGACTTTTAAAAGCACTGGGTTTTACTAGTGTAGATTACTGATACAAAAGTGACCAGAAAGTTTACATTACTTTTGCATATAACTTCATATATGCATATGTGAACATATTAGAACATTTACAAATCCCCAAATTCTTAATTTAACTTTATGATAAGATATATGCCAAGTTATGAAGAACCAACTTTAGTGTTTCATGGAGTATAGATGTTACATTGAGTTTCTGTTGATGCTGCTGGTTTTGGTCTTTTTGGGGGGTGGGGTGGGGGTAGGGGTGGGGCAGACTACTTGCCAGCCTTTCTCTGGCCTGAAGAAGTGGAATGACTTGTTATATCACTATTACAGCTATTTTCCTCACTGCTGTGACACCTTAAGGAGAATGGAATTACCCTGTGTCACAGGTCAGAGGTTACAGTCTACCGTGGTAGGGAAGCTGGAGCATTAGGTAGAAAGCAGAGGACTTGGTGAGAAGCATAACCAGCACATAACCTTTCACTCCTCATCCTATGCCTTCTAGATCTACCTTATATTCAAAGGGTACGTATTCTTCCAATACAAGGCCGTCAGCTAAAGACCAATGATGTACATATACAAGTGCACTGGGACCATCCCATATCAAATTTTAAGGATGACTTGGGGTAATATGGCTGCAGCACCCAGGTAGGACACAGAGATTATCTTTCTTAAAACGGTTATGCTGTTGAAACCAAGAAACTATTCATTTAATTTTTGCTCATACTGATATTGGCACCATTCAGGTAAGATGCATTGTTCTGAAGGGTGCCAGATAAAATTATAATGAAGTATGCCACTTGAGAAACTGAAGTTTATTCTTTTTGTTCTGGAGCCAGAATCATGACATTATGGTTTCCATGGGATGTGATCTTACTAAAGACTATTCTTTTCCAGTTTTGAATGGCTCTAATCATTCCTCACTTCTTTACAGCATACACATTATCAGTGCTTCTGTCAGTCAGATGGTCTTCTTCGGTATATCTTTATGTACTTGATGTATTTTTTTTATTTTGTTTTTGTAATTATACCTGCCATTGCATTTGAGATTCAGGATAAAGTTAAAAATCATCTCATGCTCTTTAACTTAATTACATCTGCAACAAATTGTCATTCTTTAATTAGGGTTACTGTCATAAGTTCTGATGGTCAAAATTTGGACATATCTCTTAGGGGGTCCTACTTAATTTACTACATAAAGTAAGTATGAGATTTCTTCATATGGTGTGATTGTTCATTCCATAGCGACATGAAGACTGCTCTTGGTTGGGTCAACAACAGAGTTGAATCAATAAAAGTGTAGCAACCACACAAGTAACAGAAAAATTACATTCAAGAGAACTTTCAATACATATTTTATAGCCCTAACAAAGGAGGCAAATTCACATTTATTAAGATAGAAAAGTCAGTGGTGAGCTAGCTGAGGGAATACATCCTGGAAACAAACTGAAGTGGATATGGAGAGAAACAGATACATAGCAATCTGTCAAACTCTGAACCTTTGATTATCATATGGACAAATAAGCTGTCTTCCTTTAATTCAAGTTAAAATATACATATGAAAGCAGAAGAAGAAATTATGGCAAACTATTATGTATATTTAATTATGTAATCTATGTAATTAGATATATTAAACCAAGAATGAGTACCAACCTGTACTTTAGAGATTGTGGGTGGGAACAAAGATGAAAAATGAGACATGTTTTAGGATGCCCAGGATAGAAAACTCGTTTGATGGCGTGTTACAAATGGTTATCTGCCATTCAAAATGTCATGCATACTTTCTTTCAAGAATGAATGTACAGCTAATTATATATACTTTATGAAATATTTTATTGTATTTTTAAGATCTTCATGATAGACCATTCAAGTAGATATGACATCACCATTGTGGTAGATTCTTTTGATCAATAGCTTCAGCATCCTTTTCTGCTCTAACACCCCATGCCATGTTATTTTGCCATTTCAATCATCATAAGATGAATTAATTTCTTGATCCTTTGAGTTTAGGATGACCTTTGTCATGCTGTGGGCAATGGAATGAAGTAAAAATGACATATTTTTATTTCCTGATGTGATGTTACAACTTCTCTACTGACCTTGGAATTCTGGGTTACTTTCTTTAAGGTACTTTTAATAATATCCTGAAATATTTCTGTTGTATAGTATACATGAGAATTTCACTCAGGTCAGGTTTAGAAATAAAGATGGGGGAAGAGATTGTTCATTTAAAAAAATTTGGAGACGATAAAAGATGTAGTAGGATTCATCCAGTCTAGGAAAGAGGAAAAGACATTAAACTTTTTATTAGCATATATTAATTTCAGAAAATAGTGGGGTTTGTCATGATGTGCTAACCCATGTGTTATATGTTAATCATACTCCTCTCATAACTCTCTTGTGTCCTTACTTCCCATTCCTGCTGGTCCTGAAAAATCTTCCTTCTGCTTTCATGTTGAAAAAAATGATTTTAAAAGTAAACAAATGATGTTAAAATATCTTTCTTTTTCTCCCATTGATGACTGACCGACTAGGCCATCCTCTGCTACATATGCAGCTAGAGCCATGAGTCCCTCCATGTGTTTTCTTTGATTGGTGGTTTAGTCCGGGGGAGCTCTGGGGGTACTGGTTAGTTCATATTGTTGTTCCTCCTATGGGGCTACACTTGGTACTGTGAAGGTTCTATGTCCCAGTATAGGGGAATGCCAGGGCCAGGAAGCAGGAGTGGGTAGGTTTGAGAGCAAGGGAAGTGGTGAGAGGATAGGGGATTTTCAGAGGGGAAACTAGGAAAGGAGATAACATTTGAAATTAAATAAAGAAAATATCTAATAAAAATATCTCTTTTGTTGTTGTTAATCTTGATTTCCCTGCTATAAAAGTCATGAATAATTTACAAATTAATATGTTTTTTATATATAAGTGTGATACTGTCAATAAACTTAGCAGATAACAATCATGATGACTTCTTATCTCTTTCTAGTATATGCTGCATTCACTTTCAATATACATCACTTTAGTCATTAATAATGTTGTATAGTAGTGTTTACTGTAAAAAAAAAAGCAAGTGGGCTTGATGCTGCTGTTAAACCTATTTTTTGTTCAATTCTATTCCTACTTTAGATTTTGATATACAATAACAACCCTGCAGAAGCTGTGAATAGCATCAGTGTAGGCTCCTTGTTGAAACAGAGATTGTTGACAATACACAGCCAGAAGTACCTTTGTGGCAGAAGAAATGTATTAAGATGCCCATTTTTTGCCCTTCCTTATAACCTTGAGTTTTTCCTTATGAATTTGTAGTACTTGCTAAATAAGCAATATCTTGACTTTTTTGGCTATGCAACTTGCAGATATGATGTGAAGTTTGGGAAAAAAAATGTATGTATTGATTTTCCTTTTCAATCTTAGAACTTCTCATGGGATCGTGTCTGGGCTTGCCTCCCTGAGGGAGAGGGCAGATACAGGACGAGCAGATTCAGGTTTCCCTGACTGACTTCAGATGAGCAACTGAGTCTAGGCGAAACAATGTGCTCTGGCTATGCTAGATCATGTATGGAGTTGCATGAATGTGTCGTGTCTGACACATAGATAAGCATCTTTGTGTGTTTTTTTCAAACTGTCAGAATTTATTGAATGAGGAAATTTTGGTGAAGAACCCAAGGATTCCATACTGATAGCTTTAGGTTTGCTTCCTTTTTCTTCGACTCAGATGGTTCAACTACCAGATTTCAGAGGCCTTATCACTTGGCTAGTGATAGGAATATAATTGTCATCTTAATGCGAAGGATATAAAGGGCATGTGTCTTAGGGTCATAGTACATGCTTCAGGTACAAGAAATATTAATCCAATAAAGAGTATTAATTAGCAGGAAACATATGTCTTCTTGTGCATTTTTATTTTTCCTAATGGAATGCAGTAAAACCAGATTATAATAAATCCTACTGGACTTCAGGAGAAAAAACTATAAGTAACATTTTAAAATGTCTAATTTGCACTGAGCCCTTGTTAGGTCAAAAGGATTTAGAAGCCTTCCTGCTTTCAAAGGTTTTCTTGGTTCATAAATTGCTCATAAACATTTTTTCTAGATGGTTTCTATTCACTGTATAATCATATTTTTATACTCTCCAGAAAGATTTGGAAGGTAAAGTTAATTTTATTTCTTTTTCTTTAGCTTTTCAAACACATTGATAGAATTTTGGTTTTATTCATTGCAAAAGTATAAGGTGGTAGACTTTGTAATTATGCCATCTACTTTAATAACATTTTTTATTAATTAAAATTCATCATTGACATAGTGTTTCCTGAATGTATATTTCATTTTATAGATAGAAGAATTTAACCATTTTTCTGTATTTATCCAACTCTCAAAATATTGCAAACCTATTTTGCATGTGTGTGGTTTTTGTAGTTTTCTTATGAAAGATTTCTAGAAATGGAATATTGGTTTAAACTTTACAAGTATTTTATTGATTTAAAATAACTATATTAAATCCTATATAACTATAGCTAGACTATTCCTGTGAGGACTGTTGCCTGCTCACAGATGGGTTCAATGCTCACACTCATCTTATACCAAACAAACACATTTACTCTATTTAGAAAGTTTTCTTTGCCAGTGTACACATACCATGCATCTTACGAAGTCCAGTAATGTAAAAGTAAGAATTTGCTCAGTTTAAACTATAAAATGATGAGTCCTCAGACTGATAATGACTAAAACATTTGTAAAATTTTAATGGTGTTAGGGTGCTTAGCAGCTGGGGTTTTCTCTCCCCTCCTGTATGCTTCTCACAGAACTCAGATTAAGGAGTCAGAACAGGATTGAATTTCTAGTTAGTAGAGCTTATGTCTTGAGGCTTTTGCTTTTGGTCCTCTGGGTACATTCTAGCAAAGAAAAGTGGGGATGAGATGACAGGTGTACCATGGTGAAAATAGTCCTGGTCCCATGGGTATATCTTCGAACATTTGCATTGCAGTTAATAACTCCTTGCTATAGTGTTTGGAAAGAGGAGAGAATGAGAACTCCATACTCTTTCTTTGTTTTCTTTGTGTGTGTATGAACAATTATTTATTTGTTTGTTTATTTTGTACTTTTGGCCCCTTTAAAGGGGAATCTTTTTTTTCTTTTTTCTCTTTCTTTCTTTCTTTCTTTCTTTCTTTCTTTCTTTCTTTCTTTCTTTCTTTCTTTCTTTCTTTCTTTCTTTCTTTCTTTCTTTTTTTTCTTTAAATAGATCACACAGACAGGAAACAAAACAGTTCAGGGCCCTGCTTTCAGGTTCAGGAACTTTGCCAGCACATGTGATAGCTTCCTCTATACCTAGGTTTGTTTTTTGTTTCTCTTGTAGAGAGATTAAAAATACGAAGTTGGGTGAGTTAGGAGAGGGTATCTGGGAAGAATTGTGGGAGGGAAAACAATATCACTGAAGTATGTTGTATGGTATTTTGGAATTTTGATGGTGATTGCATTGAATCTATAGATTGCTTTTGGCAAGNTNGTCATTTTTACTATATTGATCCTGCCAATCCATGAACATGTGNTGAGATCTTTGATTTCTTTCTTCAGAGACTTGAAGTTCTTATCATACAGATCTTTCA
>NC_034593.1:104133962-104139237 GCF_900095145.1 Mus pahari | reverse complement strand
AGAGTCACACCAAGATATTTTATATTTTTTGTGACTATTGTGAAGGGTGTTGTTTCCCTAATTTCTTTCTCTTCCTCTTTATCCTTTGTGTATCCACTGACTTGTTAGAGTTAATTTTATATCCAGCTACTGCACTGAAGCTGTTTATCAGGTTTAGGAGTTCTCTGGTAGAATTTTTAGGGTCACTTATATACACTATCATATCATCTGCAAATAGTGATATTTTGACTTCATCCTTTCCAATATATATTCCTTTGATTTCCTTTTGTTGTCTAATTGCTCTGTCTAGGACTTCAAGTACTATATTGAATAAGTAGAGAGAAAGTGGGCAGCCTTGTCTAGTTCATGATTTTAGTGGGCCTTGAGTTTCTGATCTTTCCAAGACTTTTATCATGAAGGGGTGTTGGACTTTGTCAAATGCTTTCTCAGTATCTAAGGATGTGATCATGTGGTTTTTCTCTGTGAGTTTGTTTATATAGTGGATTACATTGATAGATTTCTGTATATTGGACCATCCCAGTATCCTTGGGATGAAGCCTACTTGATCATGATGGATGATCCTTTTGACGTGTTATTGGATTCGGTTTGCGAGAATTTTATTGAGTATTTTTGCATAGATATTCATAAGGGAAATTGGTCTGAAGTTCTCTTTCTTTGTTGGGTTTTGTGTGGTCTAGGTATCAGAGTAATTAAGGCCTCATAGAACGAATTGGGTAGAGTACCTTATTTTTATTAAAATTATTTTAAATAAAAATAAATAATTAATAAACAAACTATATTTTAGATGAATAGTTAATAGTAAGATTTCTTGTGGATTTTTCAGACACCCTTATTGTTATTGAACTCACTTCCCTTCTTCTGTAAGTACCTCATCTCTCTTCCCTTAGGAATCCCTTTCCCCATTTCATTGATCATATCATTTGAATTCTGATACTCCCCTTATTATCATTCCCCAATATGTCCTGACAATGGCCTAGTTTTACTTCCCTGCCTTCTCTAGTTATTCCTGGCAATGTACTCACACATAAAGATTTGGAGTTATTAGTCTCAAATAAAGGAAGACCTATAGTTTTTGTCTTTCGGGGTATGGGTTACTTCTTTTAGTATGTTCTATTCTAGCTCTACTCATTTACTTGCAAAGTTCACAATTTCATTTTATTTATTATTATTATTTTTTAAAAACCCCTGGTTAGTATTCCACAGTATATAACACTGTTTGTTCTTCCTTCCTTCCTTCCTTCCTTCCTTCCTTCCTTCCTTCCTTCCTTCCTTTCTTTTCTTTTTTGGACTGAATTGTTTCATTTTATTTATCTATTTACTTATTGTTTTTGAGACAAGGTGTTGGTAATCCTCAATTCACAATGTAGCCATGAATAATTTTAAAATATTATTTGGTCCTCCTGTTTAACACTGTATTTTCATTAACAACTTGTTGGATGTAGGGTAAAAACAAGATGGAATAAAAACTAGAGAACACACACACACACACACACACACACACACACAGCTTCAATCCTACACAAAGAGCTATAGATAGCTATAGGAAAGCTGGGAGGAGGCAAGGTGGTCTTCCCCACAGAAGAGCACATCAGCTGGCTGTCTAATGCCAAATAGTCATCCCTGAGAACACACACAGACACACAGACATAGACACACAGACACACAGACACAGACACACAGACACAGACACACAGACACAGACACACACACAGACATACACATACACACACACACACACACAGACATACACACAGACACAGACACATAGATATACACACAGACACAGACACACACAGACACACACAGACACACACACATAGACATATACACATAGACATACACACAGACACAGAGACACACACACATGCATGCATGCATGCACATACACACATACACACAGACACACACATGTAACATTATATGGATCAAACAGGTTACGTTTAGGAATACATATATATATATACAAGTGCATACGTGCACACAATAGCAATTATTGAGCAAACAGGCCATGGACTTGAAGGAGGGCAGGGAGAGAGGTAGAGAGAAGGAGTTAGAAAGAGGAAAGGGAAAGGAGAAATTTATTTAAATTATAATCTCAAAAGTAAATAAGATTAAAACTCACAGTAAAACGATACCTAATAACAGTGGCAAATAGGAAAGAAAAGATGTTGTACAGAAAAGGCATTATCCTGAGGACTAGTGATGGGTTTTGTAAAATATAAAGCAATAGAAAGGGAAGGATTGAGAGGAATTCAAGGGGATAATCTAGATGTACACTAAGTGATTAGAAGTTTAAGGAAATAGTAAAAAAAAATATTTTCCCGTTGACCTATAGGGTAAGTCACATCCTACCCAACAAATTTAAATATTTATGGTGTATCCCAAAATTTTCTTCTGGTAGAATGAGTCTTGTTGGAAGCTGCATTCTTGCAGTTGTATCTAAAGGATGTTAGGAATTTATTGGGATCATGCTAAATAAAGGTATCTAGAAGAAAGACACATTTTGATATACAAACATGGGAAGCTGTATAGAAGATACGGCTATGGTTAAGACTTAACTACAGAGAGATTCTGCCTCTACACCTAGGAGAGCAGAGAACAATTCAGTCTTTTCAGACCTATTTCGATTAAGAGACAATAACAAACGACTTTGTGGTTAACAATTATCTGAAAATTGATATAGAGGTGGGTTTTAAATGAAGACTCAAATGACTTGAGTTTCCCAATGTCAATATACCAAGTCTACACATTTTATATTCACACACACACACACACACACACACACACACACACACACACACACACACAAACTATGTAGAGCATATGCTGTTGTGCAATGCCACATTTGATTAATTTGTGCCATTATTAGGATTGTCAGCGATTCCCAGACCTAAATTTATGGTGTAGAGTTGCACATCGATTATTGAGATAGGAACATTGACTGTGCCATTATGCTGTAGGAGAGTAATTTCAGCTTGAGACAAAAAAGATAGAGTTTGAAATTCTGTAAAAGTATTTTAATAAAACTCCTTATTAAAACTAGTTCCCTTTAAACGGCCTCTCATTATTAGGAAAGGAACCTTGGTGATCCCTAAGAGGAGTTTTCTACTAATGAGAATGAATGTGAGACTTAGAGAACTTACTTAGAGTCAGAAGCAGCCAAGGGAAAAGGGTTTAAGAGTCTGAATGAGGTTGGTTCACAGTGCTCCAAAATTGGACTTGCTCTTTGTGAGAAATGTCATTAGCCCAAATGGAGGATTAGCAGAGAATTATAAAGAAGCAAATGAAGCAGTTCTCATTAAAATACAGTTGTTTCAGATGGAGTAAAAATGAACAAAATACACTGTGTGACTTATTGGTAAAATTAAATTAAACAGAAGATTTAATTTATTTGGCTTATTTTTCTTTCTCTCTATTATGTGAAGTGTTTGTCCCCAAAGAAAATGTTGATCCTTTATGAATGATGCATAGAAATGGAAGGAACCATATGCTTGCAGAGGTGGAAATGCAGCTCATTTGACCTTCAGCCCGACAACAGCCCTCTGTTGTGTGAATTTACTTGGGGGAGACATGAGCAAGTGTCTCTTCAGTTAAGATTAGGAACTAACAACAAACATATGCAATCATTCCAACAAAGTCCAGTTTTGTAACCTGTGAGGTTACTGGTTACCTATGGGAGTATGAGTGAGGGTTTGCTTACAGAAGTATAGACATTTGAAAAATTGAATAATCTACTTCAGCCTTGGGGAGAGTTCACGAAAGCTACCTCCCTAAACCGCCCTTCACAACTTGCAGGAAGCTGCACAGATCAGATAGTCTCCCCTTCCAGCAGTTGTTTAGGCTTCTGGAATCGCTAGGAGTGGATTTATGTGATGGTTTGAATATGTTTGGCTCAGAGCGTGTCACTATTAGGAGGTGTGGCCTTGTTGGAGTACTTGTAGCCTCGTTGGAGGAAACTGTGGGGGGGCTCTGAGGCTCTTCCCATACTGACTGGTCTCTCCTGGCTGCAGTCAGATCAATATGAAAACTCTCAGTTCCTTCTTCATCACCTTGTCTGCTTAGACACTGCCATGATTTCTTCCATGATGCTAATGGACTAAACCTCTGAAACTGTAAGCCAAACCCAATTAAGTGTTGTCCCTTAAAAGATTTGCTTTGGTCATAATATCTCTTCAGAGCAATAAAACTCTAAGGCATGCATCTTGTCAATTTCAGGAATTCCCGGGGAACTTCTTGTGAATTATGTATCTCGAGAATCTCAAGAACTTCTCTCTCCCTTCACAAGGAGATGCAGAGTAAATTTCTGCACTACATCTCCAAATCATGTAGATTCTGTGTTAGAATGAAGCCCCAGGGCTATTGTAGACCCTAGAATGAGCCTGAGTGTTTGTTGATGGCACCGAATATTAGAATGTTTTTCTATGAAACAAGAACAGTCATTGGTACACCCACACTCTGTTTGCTATGAGCAGGAGTGGAATCTGTTGTCTATTACTTAGTGTTAGTAAACAGTTTGGTCTTAGCATGTAATAATCTGCCCTAAAGGACCCTGAAACTGAAGAAAGGGAGGGAGACAGAGCCACAATGGTTCAATATATCATTTCCTGAAGGAATTAACTCTGGGTAGCAACAAAACTAGCTAGCTTCTGGCAGTCTGGGCCAGTAAGAGGAATGTATTTGTGAACTAGAAAAAAAGTGACAGCTTCCTGAGTGAAATGTACCTTGTTTTCATTAAGACAATGCTGAAGGGCTTAGGTGTCTAACTTTATTTTTTTATTTATTTATTTTTTCTTTTTTTAAATTTTTTATTAGGTATTTACTTCATTTACATTTCAAATGCTATCCCCAAAGTCCCCTATACACTCCCCCACCCGCTAACCTACCAACCCGCTCCCCCTTCTTGGCCCCGGTTTTCCCCTGTACTGGGGTATATAAAGTTTGCAAGACCAAGGGACATCTCTTCCCAATGATGGCTGACTAGATCATCTTCTGCTACATATGCAGCTAGAGACATGAGGTCTGGGGGTGCTGGTTAGTTCATATTGTTGCTCCACCTATAGGGTTGCACACCCCTTCAGCTCCTTGGGTACTTTCTCAAGCTCTTCTATTGGGGGCCCTGTGTTCCATCCAATAGCTGACTGTGAGCATCCACTTCTGTGTTTGCAAGGCACTGGTATAGCCTCACAAGAGACAGCAATATCAGGGTGCTTTGAGCAAAATCTTGCTGGCGTATGCAATAGTGTCTGTGTTTGGTGGCTGATTATGGGATGGACCC
>NC_034593.1:104119419-104133182 GCF_900095145.1 Mus pahari | reverse complement strand
TTACAGCACAAGCCATTGCAGTTCTATTCAGGAATTTTTCCCCTGTACACATATCTTCGAGACTTTCCCCCACTTTCTCCTCTATAAGTTTCAGTGTCTCTGATTTCATGAGGAGTTCCGTGATCCACTTATACTTGACCTTAGTGCAAGTAGATAAGAATGGACCAACTTTCATTCGTCTACATGATAACCGCCAGTTGTGCCAGCACTGTTTGTTGAAAATGCTCTTTTTTCTACTAGATGGTTTTAGCTCCCTTGTAAAAAATCAAGTGGCCATAGGTGTGTGGGTTCATTTCTGTGTCTTCAATTCTATTTCATTGGTCTACCTGTCTGTTGCTATACCAGTACCATGCAGTTTTTATCACAATTGCTCTGTAGTACAGTTTTAGNTCAGGCATAGTGATTCCCCCAGAGATTCTTTTATCATTGAGAAGGGTTTTTGCTATCCTAGGTTTTTTCTTATTCCAGATAAATTTGCAAATTGCCCTTTCTAACTCTTGAAGAATTGAGTTGGAATTTTGATGGGGATTGCATTGAATCTGTAGATAGCTTTCGGCAGGATAGCCATTTTAACAATGTTGATACTGTCAATCCATGAGCATGGGAGATCTTTTCATCTTCTGAGATCTTCTTTGATTTCTTTCTTCAGAGACTTGAAGTTCTTATCATACAGATCTTTCACTTCCTTAGTTAGAGTCACATCAAGGTATTTTATATTATTTGTGACTATTGTGAAGGGTGTTGTTTCCCTAATTTCTTTCTCATCCAATTTATCCTTTGTGTAGAGAAAGGCCATTGATTTGTTTGAGTTAATTTTATATCCAGCTACTACATTGAAGCTGTTTATCAGGTTTAGGAGTTATCTGGTGGAATTTTTTGGGTCACTCATGTATACTTTCATATCATCTCCAAATAATGATATTTTGACTTCTTCCTTTCCAATTTGGATCCCTTTGACCTCTGTTTGTCATCCAATAACTCTGCCTAGGACTTCAAGTACTATATTGAATATGTAGGGAGAAAGTGGGCAGCCTTGTTTAGTCCCTGATTTTAGTGGGATTGCTTCCTGCTTCATTCTATTTATTTACTTTGATGTTGACTACCGGTTTTCTGTAGATTGCTTTTACTATGTTTATGCATGGGCCTTGAATTCCTGATCTTTCCAAGACTTTTATAATGAATGGGTGTTGGATTTTGTCAAATGCTTTCTCAGCATCTAATGAGATGACCATGTGTTTTTTGTCTTTGAGTTTGTTTATATAGTGGATCACATTGATGGATTTCTGTATATTAAACCATCCCTGCATCCTTGGAATGAAGACTACTTGGTCATGATGGATGATTGTTTTGATGTGTTTTTGGATTCAGTTAGCGAGATTTTATTGAGTATTTTTGCATCGATATTCATAAGGGAAATTGGTCTGAAGTTCTGTATCTTTGTTGTGTCTTTACGTGGTTTAGGTATCAAAGTAATTCTGGGTTCATAGAATGAATTGGGTAGAATACCTTCTGTTTCTATTTTGTGGAATAGTTTGAGAAGAACTGGAATTAGGTCTTCTTTGAAGATCTGATAGAACTCTGCACTAAACCCATCTGGTCCTGGACTTTTTTTGGTTGGGAGACTATTAATGACAGCTTCTATTTCTTTAGGTGATATAGGACTGTTTAGGTCATTAATCTGATCCTAATTTAACTTTGGTACCTGGGATCTGTCTAGAAATTTGTCCATTTCATCCAGGTTTTCCAGTTTTTTTGAGTATAGCCTTTTGTAGAAGGATCTGATGATGCTTTGGATTTCCTCAGGATCTGTTGCTATGTCTCCCTTTTCATTTCTGATTTTGTTAATTAGGATGCTGTCCTTGTGCCCTAGGTGAGTCTGGCTAAGTGTTTTTCTACCTTGTTGATTTTCTCAAAGAACCAGCTCCTGGTTTGGTTGATTCTTTGAATAGTTCTTTTTGTTTCAACTTCGTTAATTTCAGCCCTGAGTTTGTTTATTTCCTGCTGTCTACTCCTCTTGAGTGAATTTGCTTCCTTTTGTTCTAGAGCTTTTAGGTGTGCTGTCAATCTGCTAGTGTATGCTCTCTCTAGTTTCTTTTTTGGGGCACTCGGAGCTATGAGCTTTCCTCTCAGGAATGCTTTCATTGTGTCCCATATGTTTGGTTATGTTATGGCTTCATTTTCATTAAACTCTAAAAAGTCTTTAATTTCTTTCTTTATTTCTTCTTTGACCAAGGTATCATTGAGGAGAGTGTTGTTCAGTTTCCAAGTGAATTTTGGCTTCATATTATTTATGTTGTTATTGAAGATCAGCCTTAGACCATGGTGGTATGATAGGATGCATGGGACAATTTCAATATTTTTGTATCTGTTGAGACCTGTTTTGTGACCAATTATATGGTCAATTTTGGAGAAGGTACCATGAGGTGCTGAGAAGAAGGTGTATCTTTTGGTTTTAGGATAAAATGTTCTGTAGATATCTGTTAAATGCATTTGTTTCACAACTTTTATTAGTTTCACTGTGTTTCTGTTTAGTTTCTGTTTCCAGGATCTGTCCATTGATGAGAGTGGGTTGTTGAAGTCTCCTAGTATTATTGTGTGAGGAACAATGTGTTCTTTAAGTGTTACTAAAGTTTCTTTAATGAATGTGGCTACCCTTGCATTTGGAGCATAGATATTNAGGATTGAGAGTTCATCTTGGGAGATTTTACCTTTGATGAGTATGAAGTGCCCCTCCTTGTCTTTTTTGATAACTTTGGGTTGGAAGTCGTGTTTATTCGATATTAGAATGGCTACTNCAGCTTGTTTCTTCAGACCGTTTGCTTGAAAAATTGTTTTCCAGCCTTTCTCTCTGAGCTATTGTCTGTCTTTTTCCATGAGATGAGTTTCCTGTAAGCAGCAAAATGTTGGGTCCTATTTGTGTAGTCATTCTGTTAGTCTGCCTTTTTATTGGGGAATCGAGTCCATTCATATTAAGAGATATTAAGGAAAAGTAATTGTTGCTTCCTGTCATTTTTGTTGTTATAGTCGGCATCCTGTTCTTGTGGCTGTCTTCTTTTAGGTTTGTTGAAGGATTACTTTCTTACTTTTGTAAGGCCTGGTTTCTGTCCTTATATTGCCGTTTTACCATTATTATCCTTTGAAGGGCTGGATTTGTTGAAAGATATTGTGTGAATTTGGTTTTGTCATGGAATACTTTGGTTTCTCCATCTATGGTAATTGAGAGTTTAGCTGGGTATAGTAGCCTGGGCTGACATTTGTGTTCTCTTAGAGTCTGCATAACATCTGTCCAGGATCTTCTGGCTTTCATAGTCTCTGGTGAGAAGTCTGGAGTAATTCTAACAGGCCTGCCTTCATATGTTACTTGACCTTTTTCTCTTACTGCTTTTAGTATTCTGTCTTTATGTAATGCATTTGTTGTTCTGATTATTATGGTCAGAAGGAATTTCTTTTCTGGTCCAGTCTATTTGGGGTTCTGTGTGCTTCTTGAATGTTCATGGGCATTTCTTTCTTTAGGTTTGGGATGTTTTCTTATATAATTTTGTTGAAGATTTTTGTTGGCCCTTTAAGATGATAATCTTCATTCTCATCTACTCCTATTATCTGAATGTTTGGTCTTTTCTTTGTGTCCTGGATTTCCTGGATGTTTTGAGTTAGGATCTTTTTGCATTTTGCATTTTCTTTGATTTTTATATCCATGTTCCCTATGAAATGTTCTGCACCTGAGATTCTCTCTTCCATCTGTTGTATTCTGTTGCTGATGTTTGCATCTATGGTTCCTGATTTTTTTCCTAGGGTTTCTATCTCCAGAGTTGTCTCCCTTTGGGTTTTCTTTATTGTTTCTACTTCCATTTTTAGATCCTGGATGATTTTGTTCAATTCCATCTCATTTTTGATAACATTTTCCTGTAACTCTGTAAGGGATTTTTGTGTTTCCACTTTAAAGTCTTCTATCAGTTTACCTGTTATTTCCAGTATTTCCTTCTTAAAGTCCTCCATCATTATCATGAGAAGAGACTTTAAATCCATGTCTTGCTTTTCTGGTGTGATGGTGTACCCAGGACTTGCTCTGGTGGAAGAGTTTGGTTCTGATGATGCCAAGTAACCTTGGTTTCTGTTGCTTCTGTTCTTACACTTGCCTCCTGCCATCTGATTATCTCTAGTGCTTGCTGCCCTCAATATATCTNATTGGAGCTTGTCCTTCCTATAATCCCAGTTGATTCAGGACTTCTCAGAGTCCATATTTCTCAGAGATTCTTTGATTGTGGGTGCCTGTGAACCTGAGATTCTGGGTGTGTCTGAGTTCTTGGCAGTCAAGCTCATCTGAGACACTCAGATACTAGTGTGAACCAGCTCCTGTTATCCTGGGATCCTATTGTCCTAAGATCTTGGGTGTGTTACAGTAGGTGGAATTGCTGTCTCCTTTGAGGACTGTGGAGCTGTCTGGTCAGTGATCCTAACATTGCTCGTGCAGTCCTCTAGGGACCTTAGGGGTGTCTGTCGACCCCAAGCCCTAGGTGACCCAGTGCTGGCGCAGACTGGAAGTGACTTTTGCCCCTGGTCAGGCCGGTTCTCTGCTTCCCTAGTGCTGTCTCAGGTCCCGTGCACTATTGGATTGGGGCAGAAGTTGTGTTTCACTCACCAGTGATCCTAAGATCACTTGGGCAGTCTGCTAGGGACCATGGGGATGTCAGCTGACTCTGCGTCCTAGATGACCCAGTGTCTAACTTTAAAGCTCCACATAAAACTCTAAAGATTGGATCTATTTATGGTTTACTGAGAAACCAAGAAAAAGCAGTTATGGTTACTCTAGGCAACATGGTGGCTCTGACTCGAGATGGCTGCACTCATGTCAAGCTGTAGCTGTTCACCTGTCCACTTTCTTCTGGGTAGCAGTAAGGAGTAAAGCACAGTGACATTGGCCATGAGATCTCCTATGGGCGTGGATATTAATATTTGTGGGATTCTAAGCAAAACCTCAAATTTTAAATCCTTTTAGGTTATTTTTAATATCTAAAGCCACAATTTGAGAACTTTTTTTTATTGTTCCAAAAGTAGATTTTTTTGAAAAATACAAAGTAGGGCCAAGAATATTACAGGGAAAAAAGAAAAGGAAGAGAATAAATTTAACTAAGAAATATGATTTTTTCCCTTTAATTTAGTTGTAATCTAAAAGCTGGAGATTGGGGTTCTGTAATTATAGAGAGAAACAAAAGCATAATTAGTTTCCAAATTCATGATGGTGGGCAGATTGTCTGGAAGAACTCTGTTTCTTTTTTATTTAACTTTATAGATTTTATAGGGTAACAGGCCAGTGGAAAATTATCCCACTCCTGGCCTATAACCGAAGCAGGGTCTTGGAAATCCGCATCCTGTGACTCAGGTTTAATAGCCAAGGGATGCTTCTGGCTGCACTGTACTTTTCCACTACCTCACTCATTGTAAATGCTCCACAGACTCTATAAAAGCCCACCTCTCCACCCAGCCAGTTGCTCTCTGTGTTCCCACTTAGAAGCAACTACTGTTCTGTCTCTCCCTAATAAATCTCTTGTGTGAGGTTTGTTGCATGGTGGAACTTTGTGGTATTACTTGGCTCTCAACTGAGAAAATATCCTTGCTTTGGAAAATTCTTTCAGGGTCTGTATGGGGTCTTGCATTCTAAGCTTGCTTATTGAAACAAAGATTTTTGTTAAATCTGTTATATGATAGCACTGTGGTAGGGTGGATGTCCTCTGACACCAAAGGAGGGCAGATTCAGGCTACAGCAACTCTAGGTTCTGTGAAAAGAGGGTGAGGTGATGAGAGTACTAAAATGAGCAGCACAGCCACAGAGGCAGTGAGTGAGAGCAGTGGGAATGGAGTTGAGAAGAGGAGCATCCTCTTCTCTCAGAGCATCTTACAGATCCTAGGAAGTCAGGAAGGTTGTCTTTGCTTGAATAATAATACAAGTAAGCGTGATGTCACCATGCCAGGGATTTCAGGCAAGTTAGCCAGCAGCATTCTCTGATTCTATGGTTGTGTTCTTTTCCCACAAATATGTTAAAGTAGTTATGTCTTCTCCAGGACAGCCAAGATGAAGCTTTCCTAAGAAATCCATATATACACTGCTTCTAGACCTTCGCCTGATCTCGGTCCCTAGCACACATATCTGTTCTCTGTCTCACTCTTATGTCACATACCTGGAATGGAGCTAATATTTATTTACAAGATTGGTTTAATTAATGAGACTAGAAGATACACCATCTTCATTTTTTCCTGAGTAGTATATTCTGAAATTTAATCAATATTTTCAGAATTCCTTATTACAATACTAAGCCCCACACTTAGTTTTAATGAAATTTCTAATGCTTTAGACATGAAGATATTGTACTGACATCCTCCTTTCTTACAGTTGTAGAATTAACTTTTTTATCACATTTTATTTTACACAAAATTTCATTTTTACTGTTTTTTGAGTTCACTTTGGATACTGATACATACTTGTAAAAATATACAGGTTCAATGAAGAGGTGTATTGATTTTATTTTATATATATTTTGGGGTTAGAAACTAACGATGTACCTATAATTAACTTATGGTTCACAAATACCTCATACACAGAACTTAGAGGTAATTTCATAAGGTAGTTTTCAAATCTATATAAAACTGAGTTTTCCTGTAGAGTTCTCCGCATATGTTGTCAAGTTGGCATATGTGAAGTCTTAGATTTTAGAGCACTTCATATATTATTTTTAAACTTTAGTGTTGGATTTTTATTGTTTTATATGTATGATTGTTTTGCCTCCATGTTTTTCTGCACACCATGCATATGCCTTACGGTCATAGAGGCCATAAGAGAGCATTGAATTCTTTCTAAATGGAGTCACAGATGGTTGTGAGCTGCCACATGGGGGCTGGGAATTGAACTTAGGTCCTCAACTAACTACTGAGCCCTTCCTCCATCACTTACAAATGTGTATTCTTTTGGATGAGACTTACTTTCTATGAGGGTCTCTGCTGTGTTTACTTTATCTCCTTGTACTAACCTATGTTTTATACTGGCCTTAACCTTGGTTTGTATGAATGAGAAAAGATTAGAGGGTATTGGTTGACTTGGAGAACTTCTGGTGTATTTCTAGCCAATTAATATTTTCCTGAGAGAAGTAACACAGATAGAAAAAAATGTCCAAACAAATTATCTGACTGTTGTAAGAAAAGGATAAGGTCTTGCCTCTGCCTATGGCTATTTACACCTTTATGCCCAATGGTCCCTCAGAGTCACTGCTGCCGAATCTAAGGCCTCCTTGACCCTGGGTCCCAGTCTAGATACTCCCTGATTCACAGTACAATCTCTACCATTAAACATTCTTGCTGTGATGGAATGTAGTCTAATGTGTAACCTAGCTTCAGGGAACCTGGGAAATATAGGCTGTCTTCTAACCTTTACTGAACAGAGAATAAGCTACTGGAATTAAGTGAATTTGTCTTTAATGTCTGCTTCAGTTGTTCCTTGGGCAGTGCAGCGTGCATAACCCCTCCTTTCCTCAGACTTGCCCAAGGTGATAGGAGTGAGCAGCATGTGATTTATCTAAAGAACCATTTGCCCCCACTTTATAGAGGCTGACCTTTCCTCAACATGGGAAGTTCAAAATCTTATTTGTTCTTACATCCATTTCTGCTGGGTGATGTCTGAAACTTTACCCAGTTTAGGAACTACTCTGCAGTAATGTGCTTCATCTACCTTAAGTTACAAAGAACACAATCATCAGTTCTTTAAGGAATAGTAATGGAAATATGGGAGAGAGAAGAAGAAGTTATTTAATACGTAATGGAAATAGGATTCTTTTCCCTTTTTGTCTTACTTACTGCTTAATGTCTTTTCTCCCTCTAGGTCTGAAAATATCTTCTAAGATTAGGTTCATGTAATTTCTCCTGAGTAAAGTAATATTGGGAGGAACCATTAAAGCTCTTGTATGTCTCCACAGCATAGTTTCAATCTTTTGTTCTTGGCCACCAACATAATTTTTTTTTCTAGCAAATAAAACAACTTCTAATTTATTGATTCAAGAATAGCTAAATTACAATCGAAGTGTAGAGTTCAGTAGAATTAATATAGCTCTTGAATAACTGAAAATTTAGTAAAGGAATAAAATATTTGTCATCTCTGAATGTACTTAAATGCATTTCCAACAGATAACATAGAGGATAGTTAAATGACCAAACAATCCCCTGGCCATATCTATACATTTGAAAGCACTGCTAATTATATTGTGATTTATTCTATTTCTTGGTGAGGCATGTAGGATGTGACTGGCCGGGGGCCAGCCCCAGTGGCTCTTCTTTCTTTTAGTTCCCCTTGAGGCAGTGGATGGGGAAAAGCATTGGCAGGGGTAAGACTTGGTCTTTAGGGTATAAAATCTTTTATACATGTAAATATGGACTAAACTCACATAATTTATATACAGATTCATGCATACACAGCTGTACATTTCCATTCAAACTAGTTGGGTCCACCTCACATACTACCTCATAATTACACACATACACACATCCATACTTACATATGTATATGGAGCAAAAGACCAAGTGCCAGGGCAGAAGAACTCACACATTCTGGATGAAAAAAATGAGTTCTGATCTTTATTGCACAGAGAAAGGAAAAGCTTCTACACTCCTATTGCTAAGTGAATTAACATCAAGTCTGTAGGAAGAAAGCTTTGTTCTCTTTAGTAAAACCAAGGCTGTCTTGCTAATAAGAAAAGACCTGCTCTGTCCCGTGGTAAGGAGAAGCCTGCCTGCTCCTTCTATCCTCTCTGCAGCTTCTTTTTCCTTTTCCCTTACATTCTGCAGATTGCTCTCCTAATTCTTCATATTGCCTTACACTTCCTAAGTTATTCCACTCTGTATTCTCCTTCTAATTGTGGTTTTTCCTCTTGCTCTGATGTAACAATACCCTGGCTCCCAATGCCTTACTAACAATGTCTTTACTGTCAATGCTATGTTCCCAAACGGTATCTCTCCAATGTTATACGTGCCAATGTAATCTTTCCTAGGCTTTTATAACTTTTCTAGGAGAATAAATCACATGGTTTTTCCAAGCATCTTTTTTTTTTAATTACAAAAGTTCACTAGAAGTTCAAACATAAATTCAAATCATAAATTGAATAATAACTTTACAATAGAGAATGTTAATATCCATAGCCACTAAGAGTAATTTACCAATGTGGGGAATTGCAGGCTGGTAACCAGTTGAGCTGAGGTCTGAACTCAGATGGTCATAATTCACCTTCATGACATGGTAGGTGTTCCCTCATGCTCCTGGAACTCCCGCCCCTACCTAAGTTACCACCTCCCACAGCCCCCACAAGAGAAGCATTGTCAGTAGTCATGTAAGCAATGGCCCAAGCATAACCAAGTTCTTATTGAAGTTTTGTATAGATAAACCCAGTCAATTATTTATATTCTGTCCTTGAACCTGTAGTTAATCCACAGTTCCCTTTTTATGACTTTGTTTTCTTGCTATCTCAGAAGCAATAAACTCATGACACTTGAAGACTTGCAGAATTCTCATTGCAGTTTTGAGATCATAGAGAACTTAATAGCAGTCCTATTATAAAATAGCTTAATAATTAGTAATATAATTTTAGGAATTCTTATAGGATTGTCATTAAGAATTACAAAATTATCTATCTGTCTATATAGCATCATTACAAGATAGTACATCTTCATTGTTCTGCAGAGATCTGCTCAAAAGGGTGGGCTAATACCTAGTGATTGTTATAAATATTTAGTAATAACAGGAAAAGTATTTTAATAGCAGAAATCTTTCCTAAAATGAAGGTCTTCTCAGCCTAACTTAGAGAAGCAACTCTGTCACTGACTTTGACAGTCCATGGTGGAACCATCTCAGGAAGATCACCTGCTAGTTTTTAGCTTCTACTTGATGGATCCTGTCAGTGACTATGTTTTTTATTTGTTTGTTTGTTTTAAAACCAACTCCAAGAGTTCAACATTCATGTTTTGTCAAGTCAAAGAATAAATTTTCATATGCATTTTTACTCTTTTTTTCAAGTATGTTTCATTTTATTTCATAAAATGCGTCTGTGTAAAGCTGCAAGCAAATCAGTTCCATGATGACAAAGTTCCACTGCTGAACCCTCCCCTCCCCTGGGCTGATCAGCTCCATCTAGCGGACTTGAGCCAAGGAGTTCAAGTTTTAACTCCCACCTTCCCTGCACTGGCTAATTCTGCCCCCCCTTTTTTATTAGATATTTTCTTTATTTACATTTCAAATGTTATCCCCTTTCTTAGTTTCCCCTCCGAAACTCCCCTATCATCCATCTCCCCATGCTCCCCAACCCACCCACTCCCATTCCTGGTCCTGGCATTCCCCTATACTGGGGCATAGAGCCTTCACAGGACCAAGGGCCTCTCTTCCCATTGATGACCTACTAGGCCATCCTCTGCTACAGATACAGCTAGAGCCACAAGTTCCACCATGTGTTTTCTTTGATTGGTGGTATAGTTCCAAGGAGCTCTGAGGGTACTGTTCCTTAGTTCATATTTATGTTCCTTCTATGGGGTTTCAGTCCCCTTCAGCTCCCTGGGTATTTCTCAGGCTCCTTCATTGTCACTGACTAATTCTTTTTTTCCCCAATTTTTATTAGGAATTTACTTCATTTACATTTTAAATGCTATCCCCAAAGTCCCCTATACCCTCTCCCCCATCCCCTCCCCACCCACTCCCACTTCTTGGCCCTGGTGTTCCCCTGTACTGGGGCATATAAAGTTTGCAAGACCAAGGGGCCTCTCTCCCCAATGATGGCTGACTAGATCATCTTCTGCTACATATGCAGCTAGAGACACGAGCTCTGGGGTTGCTGGTTAGTTCATATTGTTGCTCCACCTATAGGGTTGCAGACCCCTTCTGCTCCTTGGGTACTTTTTCTAGCTCCTCTATTGGGGGCCCTGTGTTCCATCCAATAGCTGACTGAGCATCCACTTCTGTGTTTGCCAGGCACTGGCATAGCCTCACAAGAGACAGCTATATCAGGGTCCTTTCAGTAAAATCTTGCTGGTGTATGCAATAGTGTCTGCGTTTGGTAGTTGATTATGGGATGGACCAGCACAGTGCTCTGTAAACCACTTGTGCAGAGGGCTGTAGTTTTGGCTCTGATTTCAACTTAAATATTCCCAGACATAAGTAAAAAAGCAATAGCAAACCAAAACAAAAGAAAACCCCAGCCAATGTCTCAGTAAAAAACCAAACAAAACACTTCTCTAGTATTCTGAAGACGAAATAAATCTAAGCCCTTTGGCAAGGCCTAGACATTATCCAGAATTAGTATTAAAAATAAATAAAACAACTTCAGTCATATTAATGTGCAGCCAGACTTCAGAGATATTGCAGTATATCTGGCCTGCCAGAGTCTGTGCCAGGTCCTATGCATATATGTTGTGACTGTTAGCTTTTTGTTTTTTCCATGGGACTGCTAGTTGTGGAAGCAGGTGTGTATCTTTGACTCTCTTGCCTGCTCCTGGAACTCTAACTCCAGTTGGGTTGCCTTTTTCCAGGCTTGATGTGAGGGATTTTGCTGTGTCCCACTGTGTTTTCTTTTATCATGTTTGATTATTGTTTCTTAGAGGCCTGTACTTTTCTGAAGGGAGAGGGGGAGGGAGTGGGTCAGGAGATAGAGGAGATGGAGGGAGCTGTGAGGAGAGGAGGGCGGGTAATCTGTGGTTGGGATGTATTGTATGAGAGCAAAATCTATTTTCAATAAAAAGAAAAATAAAATAAGAAAAAAACCCTGCTTTTTTTCTCCATTTCTTTATCTTTTTAGAGGCACAGACAGAAGATAAAATATTTATTGGATTTATCTATATAAAACTTCAATACTAATGAGACATAAGGCTGATGATTTGATTTTTTAAACGTTTACTTTTGGTTTTTACTATTTATAGTTTATGGTTTGAACAGAAACCCATACAGTTGATTAATTAATAATGAAACCTCAAAACACAATCTTTAATTTTCTTTGTGTGTTTAACAATTTCCTTTGATACTAAAACATTCTATCCTGCTCAGAAGCTTTATAAGCAGGATAGTAAACAACTCAAAAATAGCTTGAGGAAGTACCTGAAACTGACTAAATACACTAGGTCTCACCCCCCAAAAAAGCTGGAAAGAGACTCTCAGACAAGCCGAGATGCAAAGAAGACTGAACCAGACCTGCCACCTGGAAGAGCTTTCAACATACTGAGTCAATTGCTTAGCAAGAAGTTTCCAACTTATTGAACTATCTGCTGGCTGAGCAGTGTTCCAAGTTCCCAGCTTTTGTGAGCCATCACCCATGCAGGGGTAGACTTTGGAGATGAAGCTTTTGAGCCATTTCTGTGCCTATAAATAACCCCTTGCCCATATTCCTGTAAGTTACCTTGCTCATGAAGTTGGACTTGGTGGTATCTTTATTTTGGTCTGTCATGAATTCTCTAACTGGGATTAGTAGATATATATATGTTGAGTCTCACCAGGAAAAGTCTTGTCACATAATATTTATATGCACATGTATAAATTTTCTGTCTACTGATGATAATTTTTAAATAGAGCTAAAAAGAAAGCAATTTTTCAGATATAACTCTCTGATGCAGAGATTACCACTTAGATCATCTGTCTGTACATAAACACCTAACCAAGAACTAGGATCATAGTGTATGGATTTATTTGCCTCTTGTCCTTAATATTATATCTTAATATTTCTCCAGGTTAGTAAATGCCCTTAGAGGCTACCTCGTGCTCTAAACTATGACTACAGCAAGTGTATATTTGTTGTCAATGTTTCTTGTCATGGAAACTTGGAAACTTTCAAAGTTAGGAGACCAGTGGGAATTGAAAAGATTTTTCTTTTTCCTACTCTGTAGACTGTCTCTCCTTTGGCTGTGCAGAAGTGTTTGTATTTTATACTATTCCACTTGTCACCTCCCAGGATGCTTTATACCCTACGACATTCCTTTCAGTAAGGCCTTGCCTGTGTCTACACCCTGAAGTGTAGCTATTTCTACACCAGTCCTAGCTATTTCTCTAGTGGTTTCAGCTTTTTCAGGTCTTTGCTTGTTTGTTTGTTTGTTTGTTTTTGAGACAGGGTTTCTCTGTGTAGCCGTGGCTGTTCTGGAACTCACTCTGTAGACCAGGCTGTCCTCAAACTCAGAAATTCACCTGCCTCTGCCTCTCAAGTGCTGGGATTAAAAGCGTGTGCCACCACTGCTCAGTCAGGTTTTAAGTTAAGGTCTTTGATAGACTTTGATTTGTTTTTATATATACTGAAAGCTATGAATCTAATTTTATTTTTCGGCAGGTAATTATCCAGTATCCCTAGAACTGGCGGTTACAAAGGAGGTTATCTTTTTGGAATATCTATTTTGACACTTTCTTAAAGATTTAGCTGTATGTAATTATTTCTGCATCTTTGATTTTATTCCATAGTCTACATACTTATTTGGGGGCTAGTCCCATGTACTTTTTGTGAGGTTAAGAATTATGATAACTCCAGGATTTTTCTTTTTGATTTTTTTCTGATTATTTAGGGTAATTTGTATGAACTTTTGTGACTATTTTTTGTTTCTTTGAGAAATATATTTGGAATTTTATGGAGATCGTACTGAATCCAATGACTGTTTTTTAGTAATACAGTATTTTCCAAATTATTATTTCTGCTAATCTGTACATATGGGAGCTCTTTCCATTTTCTACTACATTCTTAAATTTCTTCTTTTAGTTTCTTAAACCTTTT
>NC_034593.1:104099442-104118424 GCF_900095145.1 Mus pahari | reverse complement strand
CATAAATTCATTGTTTTTAATAGCTGAGTAGTACTCCATTGTGTAAATGTACCACATTTTCTGTATCCATTCCTCTATTGAGGGACATCTGGGTTATTTCCAGCTTCTGGCTATTATAAATAGGGCTGCTATGAACAGAGTGGAGCATGTGTCCTTATTATCAATAACTTCTTTCTTGTTTCTTTCTTTTATCAGGGTATATTTTTTTCATTCTTTGATAACTCCACACATGAAGTAATATATCTTGATCCTAATCACCCCAGTTTTTCCTTCTACTTCTCTCAGATATTTTCCAACATATCCCTTTCCTAACATTTTTTTCTACTTGTAACCCATTGAGTCCAGTTAATACTGTCTACTGGAATGTCTAATGATCTTGTTGGCCTGACCATGTGCAAGTAACCATAGCCACAGTGAGTTAATCGGCTATGTCAGGTCTAGGAGACTATATTTCATAGCACTTCCCTCCATCTCTGGATCTCGTATTCTTTCATACTCCTCTTTCTCAATGCTCCTGAGTCTTGGAGTCTGGGGTTTGCTATAGATGTCCCATTTGTGGCTCAGTACCCAATACTCACTTATTCTTAGCATCTTGACCAGATAAAAGTCTCTACATTGCTACCTACTTCAGAAAGAGGTTTCTCTGACCAAGGTTGAGAGTAATATTAATCTATGGCTATCAACATACATATTTAGAATGCAATTTGACAATATGCCTTGCTTTATCAAAACAAATGTAGTACTGAAAAGTGGAAACCCATAGGGCCTATGACCTATTTATATATGTGCTTTTGAAAGATGTACAGTACAGTCATGAATCCCCTCCAATAGAGCAAGCTTCAGCTCTAATCGGAGAATGGTTGGTTGCCCCAATAACCTTCGTGCCACTTGTACCAGTGGGAACCTTTTTGCCTGGCAGGCCAATACTGTAGCATGTGAGTTCTAGTGAGACTACTGATGCTCCTTTTTCCTCAGCATTCTGAATAACAACTCTCTGGCACTATGAAAACTAGAATAGAAGACCTTTTTGTTTCAGTTCAAGATTGATTTCTCTTGACCTGTAACTAAAATCTGTTGTGCTTTCAGCAATAGAGTCTTATCATTTATTATAGCAAGCAACCAAGAAGAATGGCAATAGCTTATGCTATTTAGGACTCTGGAACCTTCTTGACCATAGGGAAGCATCCATTGTGAGAAATTGAGAGTTTTCATTAAATAATTCATTTTTTTTTCTGGTGGAAGTACTATCCACCTATGCAGGATACCTGTGTTCCAAATTTTCTTTTAAATTATACTTTTAAATTATCTTAATTGTAGTGAATTTCCATAAATATTTTTATAAGCTTTGATTAACCAATCTTCTTTCTTTCTTTCTTTCTTTCTTTCTTTCTTTCTTTCTTTCTTTCTTTCTTTCTTTCTTTCTTTCTTTCGTTGTTATGAACCCATCCCAACTTAAACTTTTAACCCTGCTATATCTTCCAGCAAGGTTTCTATCACTTGAGTTCTATTATCTCTTAAACCCTTAATCAGGGATACTTTCCAAAGTACTGCAGCTGGCTATGGGAGGAGAAATCAGACATGTCATCAACATGTCCTCAGGTGGCACCAGGGATGTTCACCTGGTCTTTGTTGGTAACAGACCCTTGCTATTGTTAAGGCCACAGATCTAGATGTAGCCCCTAGTGGTAGCACAGGCCAAGACCCCTCCATGGTCCCAAGTACCATCACAGCTACTCACATCAGGCTGTTCCTCACTACCCTCGAGAGTCTCCAGTTCTGCCTCTCTTCATTGTAATCACATCCTTCTCTTTTTCTTTCTCTTCCATTATCTATGACTTACTTGGTTCTTTCAATGGTTCCCAGGGTCTCTGAGTGACTGGGGTCATCTCAGCAGTGGTCTCAGAAGTGCTATGCCCCACTCTTTCATTATCTTGGGCATGGTCTGCACTCCCCACATCCCCAGGCCTGGATGGTTCCAGGCTTGTGGTTCTCAGGCTAGGTCCCTGTCTAGACCTCATGGCATCAGTATTGTGACCAACTCAGGCTTGCTCCTCTCCTGGCCTGGCCAGTTGGCTCCACATGAGGATTGTATGCAGTCCCAGGGGGTTTCTTCTGGTCCCTGCTTCATCCTGGAATCCCTGTCCAGGTCTGAGCAGCACAGACTCCCCAGTGACAGACTGGCAGTCACCTCAGACTCTTTTTCTTTTCTTTTCTTTTCTTTTCTTTTCTTTTCTTTTCTTTTCTTTTCTTTTCTTTTCTTTTCTTCTCTTCTCTTCTCTTTCTTTTCTTTTCTTTTCTTTTCTTTTTTTCAGACTTTCTTTACTTTAGGGAATCTTAGACTACGAATCATTCGGATGTTCATCGTTCTGAATACAGATATAGACATAGTTTTTCTCTTCTTTACCATTCTACTAACACACATCTGACATAGCAGCCACACCTGCCACACCTTTAGGGCCAGGGCATCATACTTATTTAAGTCACTCTGGAATGGAACTGTAGAAAAACAATGGAGCAAAGTTGAGTGGATGATCCAGATTGGTGTCTTTTGAAGATAATGGTTCTAACTGATCCTTCACACTATGACTCAACTGAATATGAAATTTTATTTCTCTTGCAGCTATAAAAGTTGGCATCAGTATTCAGTTTCTTGTATTCTTGAGATTCAGGACCTGGCAGTAGATTGGAGTGAAAATGGAGCAATCTGTTAACATTACTGACAAAGCCTTTATTTAAAATTTTTGTTTGGAAGTCCAAGACTCACTCTTCTAGGAAATCAAGTTATGTCTGAATATTTTGTGAGTCTTGGTTTGGGAGGAATGTCATATCAAAGTTTGTTTTAAGGTTGTATGGAGGTCATAAGAACCTGTGCATATTCTTCCACATATTCTTGTTGAAATTGTAAAATTTCCTGCTAAGTGGTCTGAATCTGAAGATATTATTTCCATTCAATGTCCTCTGGGGAGTGATGGATGGGGAACTGACCACACCCTCACAATCCATCCTTAGATCTCATCATAGCAAAGCTGACTCTGCCCTTCAGTGGCTTCGCTGGGACCACTAGGTTCATTTTATATACTTTTTTATTCAGAAATCTAGCGAATCTTTGTGTCCTCCCTTGACTATTTCAAAGTCTTGGCTATTTTAATGTATTTCCATTACTCAGTGTTACACCTCCATACATACATGCTACGTAAGAGATGGAAGGGTAATGAGGTGTGTCGTTTGCTTTGATGTGTTTTTTTTTTTTCCTTTTGGTGGGAATGTTCATCTTGAGAAGAAATGAACTGAAGCATAAAGCATTTGCCCCCAAAGCACCTATTATGTATCTCACCAAACGCATTTCCTAGTTTTCTCCTCTAGAAAGGCTTTCATCAATTGAGTATGGCAGAAGGGTAATGATGGCCCTTATAGGTTCTGTAAACCAATACTTTTAATGCACAGCCTAATTGAGTGTGAATATAGTGTTATACTGATCGTGCCCCTGGTGCTTGAACAGATGAATTATAAATAAAAAGGTCCAGACAGTATTGACTTATATTAACATTAAACCACAATATTATAAAACTATTTTTGCCCCACCATATTTATTTGTTTGAAATGTTCAGGGCTGTCATAAAAAGGTTCAATATTACTTTGGAATAAAAAGAAAATCAAAACCCTACAGACCACTCTGCCTTTTGGCACAGGGCAGCAGCCACCACTAACTACAATGAGCAAATATGCGATGGAGAGATGAGAAAGAGAAAACTGGAGAGGTGCTATTGCCGAGGAGAGAGGCAGAACTGGAGATCTGAGAGGGGTGAGGACCAGTGCGATGTGCTGCCACCTGAGGCCACAGTGAAGCTCTGATCCATGTTGCCACTGAGAACCATGTGTGGGTCCGTGGTCCTACTGCAGCCAGGGTCAGGTTCAGATCTGTGGCCCACGCTACCACCAAAGTCCGATGTTCGTGCTCAGTGCAGCAGCTTGAAGCCATGCTGAGGCCCATGGCCCGAGCTGCTGCCGGGGATGTACTGATGTGAGTGACCTGCATCGAAAACTGAGTCATCGGTGATGTGATGTTCGTTGTCTGGGTTGCTTCCAAGGGCATTGTCTGGGTCTGTGGGCCTGCAGCAGCATGGGGCATGTGCTGTCGCCGGTCAAAGCAGAAGCCCATGATTCGTGTTCCCACTGACTGTAAAGAGCAAGGAAGCTACCTTTGCAGTGATATCGATGATTGCAGATGCATAGATGAGAAAGAGGGACATGGAAGGCTTCTGGGACAACCCCTACCACCAGCCCTCTCAACCCCCTGAAAAAGTAGCAGCCCATCAGGAAGCCATCAAAAAGATCTCTTAGCATTATGATAAGGATGCTGAAGTTATCTCCCCACTATTGATGGCTTCTGTCAAGGGAGCGGGAGGGAAATGACTCAGTTCTCTTTAAGGGGCAGGGCACCGAGTTTGTAGCATATAGATAACACAAATTGGACTTTTTTTCCTTATCTTTTTATTGTATGTAATTATTTATTTTTAAATTTTTATTTTTAATTTCTGTCTTTGGGGAAGGGGAAATCACAAGGGTGGAGGGAATGTGCATAAAGGGGCTTGGAAAAAGTGGTCAAGTTGTTTGATATGAAATTACTAAAGAATCAGTAAAAATACTATGCTGAAAAATGAAGAGTAAGTAAGTAACAGAATTCTGGAATTCTGTCATCAGCACATAATTGTATTTTCAAAACAAATGAAAGAAACGTTTAATATTAAAAAGAAAAAAAACCTGAAAGAATTTAAAGTTTTTTGTTTTTGTTTGTTGTTTTATAAAAGAGATACAGGCTCAACTTTTGGTAATCATTGTCTTCAATGGTCAATTTTGTCTTCAATAAACAATTTATTTTTTAAGCATTCACAATTCTCTTTAAACATATGCAGAGGCAAGCCTTCCTAGCCTGCGGAATGGGATGGTGTGGGGAGCTATCGAATGCCCTGTACATAGAAAGATCATTATCCTAATTGCTATGCGGTGTGTAGAAGCTGTAGTTGCCCTTTTCACACTGTCAAAGGTACAAGGTGAAAACACAGTTTATGGATGGTAGAGAGGGTTGGGAGGTACTCTTAGAATAATGAATGCCTCATAACTCAGACCTAGTGAGGTGTGAGTGAAATATGTTGTTTTCTCCTTTTGTGAATAATGATCATCAATTATGGTTGTGGACGGAGACACCTTGATTTGTGATATAAGGTTATCTAATGTAAAACTGAAACTTTTAGCTTCACATTCCCTTTGCTGAACTATCTATAATTTTCTCTGAAGACATTTGCAATAAGTGTGTGTGTGGTAAATAATAAAAATGATTTTGTGTTGATGGTAGCAATCCTATTACTAATACTGTTCAGTTGCCGTTTATTAAGGAGTTTTTGTTTTGTTCTGGATTTTTTTTTTTTTTTTTTTTGCTCCGGCATTTTACATATAATTAAGTTCATACCATACATGATAAAGGTGAAAATGTTGAAGGAGGCTGCAAAGTGAATGAAGGTTGGGATACAAATCCTGGTGTTTGCTCAGAGTCCAGATGTTGGCCTCAGATACATTGGACACATAGAGGGTTCCTAAAGCTTCAGGTCCTAGCAACAATGCTTGCCATGGAGCCTTTTGTATCAGGCACTGCTATGATTTTTGCTGCATTTTAATGCCTCAGTAACTACTAAGGAAACAGCAAGTTCAGAAAGTAGAACTATAGACATTGTATGAAAAGCTTAGGTAACTTGTTCAAGGGACAGGAACTGACTGGGTGGGCCTAAGCAAGGTAGTCTTAGAACTCATACTGCACTATGTCAACAAAATGAAAACAGGTGACTTGTATTATCAGTCTTATGCCAAATACATGTATGAATGACCTTGAAACTGTTAACAAAATGGTATTGTGACCTTTGCTGAGCGGAGAAAGGAAACAAGTTCCGAGAACCTTGCTCATCAAGAATATATACTTTTAAACTACACGCATGCTCCTTGGGTTGTCCTTATGCTTGGTCATCATTTGATAATATGCCTATGTTGTCCTCTTTTCATTGAGACTTTTAATATATTCATAGTCCTAGTTTCATTCCTGTAACTGTGATAAAATTTCCTGACAAAAGCAACACAGGGGAGGACAGGGTTTATGTAGCTTACAACTGGAGATCACAATCTGTTATTATGGGGAAGGCAAGACAGAAATTTGAAGTGTGACATCCACAGTAAGGGGCAGAGAGAATAAATGCATGGACCTTCCCTGCTTGTTTCCAGAGAGCTTTTCCTTATTTGGGAAAGTACTTGGGAAGCCTAGGGAGAGTCTAGGATATGGTACAATTAAGACACATGTACACAGACACATCCACAGGCCAACATGATTCATATAATTCTTCATTAGGACTTTTTCCAGATAATACTTTGTCATGTTGTTGATACTTGAAACTAACCAATGAGCACACTTCTCTAAGGTTTAATAGAATTCCATCTATTGTTTTCTGTCCCAGAACTGTTTTTTTTTTTTAAGAATAAATTAACGGTGAACCTGGAAATATTCTAGATGAAGCAACAACATGAGGAAACAAGAAAATTGTAATGTAAGCACAAAATCTGAATCCAAATTCCCATCCACCTCCAGAATAAAATGACATATTTATCATTTCATTTAACTAATTTTGGTTATAGAATCAATCAACATAATGGAGTTCAGTCAGGAGTAGAAGTCATGCAAGATATTTTCATAGGAAGAATTAAACATATAAAGAATATTTACCTGGTGTGGGAAAATGGAAAATGTCAAAAGGGCCCCAATAAATCCACACGGCAGCCAAAAGCACAGGAAGTAGCCGTCAGTGGGAGAGAATTTCATATAAGGAATCCTTAGCTGGTGTTGGAGAACCAAACCGAACCAAACTAATACAAAAAAAGATACAAAACCCAAATAGCAAACTCCAGCATCGTGTCAAAGCAGCAATGGCAGGGAACAGCTGGGGAGCACAGAAGGAAGGGCTGAGATGTGAAAGCTCCAATGGCTGGAAAAGGAGCCTTGCAGAGTCCAAACAAACACAGTTCTAATGAGCAGGAGCATGGGAGTTGAAGCGACTGCCAACTGAAAAATCACTGCTTTCTCTGGAATTAACCTCTGCTGTTGGGTGAGGAGACACTGTGGGAATCAGAACCCAAGCAGGAAGGAGGAAGTGGGAAGTAAAAAGGAAGGAGAAAGCATTTTTCTCTCTTTTCAAGCTTGCATGTTTTCTGTTTCTTGGCAGAATCTAGAGGGCATCAATGGATGAACCTAAAGTAGGTTTTGATGATTTACCGAGAACATTGCAAACCAGAGAATAAATGAGAAACCTTCAGTTTAGAGTTACTAACACAGCCAGTTCCGGCCATCATCTTTTTTTGAACAGTGAAACATACTTTTAGAAACAAAATTCCCAAATTCAAGATCTTTTATGAAATATTATATGTATGTTTGTATAGAGTTCTCTTATTCACTCTGATATTTACTAGAGAAGTTATCCACTATTGTCCATCTCACAGTCATTTGGAGTTTGCTCTCATCGGATTCCTGGTCTGGCCTGTAAAAGAATATTTGGTGTATTGATAAGTCAGCAGGATTTTTTTTCTGGACTTTTTAAAAAGCACCATGCAAAAGGAACACTCTTTTATGGACCATTATTTATAAGGTTTTACAGAGCTTTGAACTGCCAGTGGTCATCTTAACCCCTTTGTAGGAAAGAGCCTCATACTTAGGAAAGCAGAGCTATGGCAAAGAGAGGGGAAGGCAGAATCACTACACATCCACTACTCCGGCCGCTCTCTCGGGCATCTCTGCAGAGTCCCATTTCTGAATTTTCCACCCATGGGGTTTGCAAAGAGTTCTCTTCATTAATATGGAATCACAACCACTTTTCTCTTTTTATTATTTAAAATTTTGTAATTTAGATTTATTTTAAAATATGTTTTGTCTGATAAATTGTTTCCCCTCTGGGAGGCCTTGGACTATGCTAGATAGCTCATATTTAGTAGGGAACTGCATTAAATTGTCCTCCAGGGGATTAGAAACTAAGGTCAACTATATAGAGGCTTGGGTGAGATTCCCTAGTTGGAAATGTTCATTCATAATTTCAGATATCATTGCTGGATGAAGGTAGTAGTATCTATGGTTCTGTTGAGAGTCTATAAATGGGCCTTTGTTCCTGTTTCTCTCTAGGGTTCTGTCTCATGCAACCCCTGCCATGTGACCCCTGCACTGTGACAAACCATAACCATAGGTAAAATGGCCTCCAAAGAAGCTTGTTGGTACTTCTTGTAAGTTCTGGAAAATATGTTGTTATGGAAACCCCTGAACTTGCGCTTGGTATCAGAGTGAGGGAGGTCTTTAGGACTTCCTACTATGACTGTGTAGCTACTGACCAACTTCTTTTTTTTTTTTTTTTGTATCTTAAATTATTTTTTTATTATTATTTCCTTTATTTACATTTCAAATGCTATCCCGAAAGTTTCCCATACCCCTCCCCCCACCTCTGTTCCCCTACCCACCCACTCCCACTACTTGGCCCAGGCCTTGCCTTGTGCTAGGTCATATAGAGTTTGGAAGACCAAGGAGCCTCTATTCCCACTGATGGCCGATTAGGCCATCTTCTGCTACATATGCAGCTAGAAACACAAACCCCGGGGGTGCTGGTTAGTTCCTGTTGTTGTTCCACCTACAGGGTTGCAGCCCCCTTCAGGTACTTGGGTACTTTCTCTAGTTCCTCCATTGGGGACCCTGTGTTCCATCCAGTAGCTGGCTGTGAGCATCCATTTCGTACTGACCAACTTCTAAAACATCCTTTCTATATTTTCCTACTTCATGTAGCTGACATATCATGTAGAAATCAAGAATTTATTTCTCCAGCCTCTCTTGATGTTGCAATGGAGGCACAAGTTTCAAATAAACTTAAATTTCACAAATTCTCACATTTTTTTTCTCACAATTTCTTTAAGGCTCTAACTGAGGTAGGGGCAGTGGATGTAACAATGAAGCCATTGTGACTTGGAAAATGAAAAATTTAAGACAAAGTCAGTTAGTGTGAGGAAATTCTTTCTGAATTTAAAGCTCATAAATGAAAAAATTCTCGGATTTTTCTAATTAGCACCATCTAAAACTTTATGTGATACCACTAAAAATGAATTGTGAAATGGAAAGAAACTTTTAAACTATGAATATAAATCCTTCATATGATAATTAGCCATCTTAGGAAGAAAAGATTAAGTCATTTTTTAATATTCTTTATGAAGAAAAATTGTTATCAAATCATTGCATATGAAGAGATAATCAAAGAAAATATGTCCAGAAATGTAGAAAAAAGGATCTTAAGGAAAACAATGCAAATGCCATTTAAAAAGAAAACTTGATGGTGTTTCTACAATTTGTTAATCTTTTAAGAATTTATTGCTTCTTTTCTAGTGATATTCTTTCCTCTCTTTTAGAAATTTATGGTCTTATGAGGAAGCAGCTAGCCAAGGGGGGCCCTCCTTCTCAGAGGAGAAGGGCAGGGAAGAATAAGGGGGAGGATCTGTGTGAGGGGGTATTAGGAGGAGAGGGGTGGCTAATATTGGGATGTAAAGTGAATAAATAATCTTTAAAAAGGGAAAATACTGAAACTATCTTGTTTAGTAGTGTTACAGGGGGAGTGTCAGGGTCTGTTAGGAGCACAACACTCCTTTGTCGAGACCCTTCAAAGTGTTTATAACCTATAGTAGAAAAGCTGTGGGTATAGTGACCTTTCTACAGACCTCTCCACTAAAAGTCAACTGTAATGACTCTGAGGCTATGAACATCCCAGCCAGGTGATTTGCACGTTGTTCCTGGCTATGCAGCCTTAACAGCAGATTCACTGGCTCTTCCAGGGATTCCTTAGGCTTTCTTCTAATATTCTATAATGCCTTCTGTTTAATGATTAAATATAATAAAGTGAGTACAGGTTCTAACGAAGAACTTAAGAGTCATTTAGAATTTGGTAACAAGCAAGCTTACAAACAACATATAATTCTTTTTAAATGGTTATCTGACAAGATGAGCATAGAAAGCAGGGAATGTTAGCATCTGCGAGAGTCCAAGGCTCTGGTATGTTGAAGCCATGAATACCCATGTTTACCTGATGATACAGGTACTTATGAAAGGGCCTTGGTAAGCTCCAAGGACCTAGTGTCCTTTACCTTTCTGATAGCACAATGTCCAGTATAACCTGAACAAAGGAAAGTTTTATCATGATTGATGGGTCTCAAGATTTCAGTCCTTAAACACTTGGTCCTTTCATTTTGGTTCTACAACAGAATTCCTTCCTGCCTTATGGTCTGGCTTAAAAAAAAAAAAAAAAGAAAACCAGACAGGAAGGGATTAGGTTTTCTTACTCCATTTAAGAACATGCTACTAGTGACTTAATAATCAGATAGGGTGACTGAGCTCTGAAACTTTTTACCAATTTTCTGAAGTGCTGAGATGGATGCACAGTGTATTTGAATGAAGGTCTGGCGATACTGTAGTACTTCATTTACATCTCCCACTTAACCCTCCCTAAACATACAGTCATTTAATATATACGATGCCTTGGGCAGTGATGGCAAGCCAATCCCAGAAAGTAAGAAAACTCATTTAACTTAGCTGTTTGACTGCTCAGAATATATATTAACATTTAAAGATGTGACATGATTTCCTTAGCTTATTTTGATAGTGACTAATGGTTCAACTGCAGCTCCAAATGTTATTGCTTTATTGAAAGAGATTAACACAGTCTCTGGCACCTACTATAGAGCTCTTACTACTCAATATATTCATATGTGCAGAGGACAACAGAAGAAGCACTTTTAATTCGTAGGAGTCAAATACTTTTGCCTTCCCTATCTTGAGTCCATTTTAACTCTTTGGAATCACAAAAAATGTGTAGCCTGTAGGCATTATCATTCAGTTGCTATTTCAGAGAATACCATTGGTGCCTTCAAACTGGAGGTAATAGAGTGTTAGAACGGCAGGTGGACTTGTGCTTAATATGAACTGTCAAAGGGAGGAAGGCAAACTACATGAAAATAATTAACCTCCCAATAGATCTCCTAAGAATATACCTGCTGTGATATTCTTTCAAAAGTTGCACATTTATATACCATAGTATATGATTGGAGTATCTGTATTGTGATCAGAGAAAGACATAACATACATGTTAATAAAGTCCTCAATTGTCTTCCAACTACATTATATTTACTCACTGAGTTAATAAATGGAGTGGTTGTAGCACCAGACCAGGCTTATTCAGTTACCATTGTTGAATGTTTAATTTTCCAGTAGCCAAGATGAGTTAGTGCTGATGTCCCCTGACTGTGATATTTAGATGTTTCATGTTTAAATGCTTGAACTAATATACACCAGTTAGTTTGCTACTTTTATTTATTTCATTTTACTAACAATATTGATGAGGGTTGACGTCTCTATTTTATCCATTTGTTTCAGTCTGTTGGATAGAGTTCATTGGCCCTGGATTTTAGGTGAACATATTGCTCAATGATTTGCTTGATTACCCCTTTTTGATTAAAATAGTAAAACACATTTTAAAGGGAAGCATAGTGGCATTATATTAAATGTTAATTGACATTTGTTAAATAGTTGCTGTCGTGTAGACACTACACATGGGAGAATGAAGAATGTTGATGCTAGGCAGAAACTGCAGCAAATGTATCACTTGTTTATGTTCTTAGCTCATTCTGAATACCTTATCAAAAGTTTCTTGCCATACATAATTTTAAGATGTGATATTGCAATGTAATTTGTCTTGGAGCAAGAGTGAGGTCCAAATGTGTCCAAACCCTAAAAATCTAACCTTGAGGCCAGCAGGAGTAAGAATCTCTCATTTGGGGACTGTATACCCTGGGGCACATAGCCCTGGGACCCCCTCCATCCACCAGGGCCCACCATGTGTCAGGTAGTTACATAGCTTGGGAACCAAATTACAGGTTTAATTACCTTGAATTCCTCATCATGCAAATGAAGTATTTCCAGCATCTCTGTACCAACCAATATTGTACACTCATCTGGAAAACCTCCTACCCCACTCCCCGAGGTTTATATAGCCCTCATTACTCACAATAAAGATAGCTGTAACACTGAAACCCTTCTTGGAGAAGACTCGCCCATGTCCACACTCAAGACAACCGAGGTCCTGTGAACCCACCCATATGGACAAGCTTCCTTCCTTTCATTCTGGCCTAGCTCCCAGAGGTGATGAATACAAGGGCAGAATCAGGGCCTGGCCAGACTTCATAGAAGGCATTGACAAAGAGGTCTCATCGTAGATAGGCTGTGAACATCAACAAGTCACAAAAGAAAGATAATGTTGAGTTGTAGTTTCTGATTTTTTGGCTGGAAAGTATGAAGTCTGGGGTTGTTTTAGGTCCAACTGGGGAATTCTATCAGTATAACATAGCTAACTGTAAATCTACAACGTTTGCTGATCTAAAATCCTCTCATGAATTCTTTTCTTTATATACTGTATATTTTAGATGGAATTAATTCTATTCTTCATAGCTAAATTAATGCTCCAGATACATGAATATTTAAAGTAACGCAAGTGGGGTCTGGTGCATCGCTCTGGTTAGCCATCATAGGGTTTATTGTTTTAAACTCAGGTTACCCAGAGAAAAAACAAGATTGTACAGTGTCATCCAAGTTCCAGCTCCTGAAATTAGAATTATTCTTCTCCAGAAGATTTTTCAATGGATCCATTTTTTTCTAACTTACCAAATAATTCACCTTTTAAGAGGATTAACAACATATTTAAGTTTGCGGTCCATTTCTCAGCTCTTTCCTAATGGTGTACCATTTAGAAATTCTGACTTTCTAGTTCTTCTTAATGAAATATTTTAGAGAAATAGGAATTTGTTTTTTGTTGAGTATGAGACCATTAATACCTGGGCAAGGAACTCTGATGTTATCAGTACACAGGAAGTACCTATGGGCTCTAAACATCATTTAAAAAATACTAACATATGAAGTATGTACAGTATTAAAAATTAAGTGTCTTATATAACTTTCTTGCATGAAGACTACACCATACAAATCTTACTAGATAACTGGATAACACAGCATGCCAGTCTGGGCCTGCATGCTTCTGTGTTACAATAATGCCTATTGATTGTCTATTGATTGTTTAGTGCTGCTTCAGTCCAACATTTGTAGATATTTTCCAGTTATAATTTTTAAAATCCTATTTTAGCCCTGAAAACTACATAGAAGTGTTTTGCCATAATGGCAGTACAGTGGCTCTACCTGAAAGATGTGTGGTGTGAATGCAGACTGTATCGTTCCAAGCTTATAAGTAACTCTAAATCTCTGCTGGGTTCACAAGTTCATAGCAGAGTTGGAACACCTATTAGCCATTGAAAAGCAACATAAAAACCCACCTCTGGAAGGCTGTGTTTATTCCTTTATGTCTGGAATAGATCATCTCCTCCTCACAGGCAAGATGAGAGCCCATTAGAAGGATTTCAGCTCTGCCTTTGCCTGTTGTTTTCTTTCCTGCTGGTAACAGGTAGTTGTCTCATTAATTGTCAGGAGTTTGGCTTTGTAATAAGTATGTATTAGAACTTGGACACTCAACATTATACCACAGCTGTAGATGCCATAATTTAAAAGAAATTTAGCTAATCCTGCCACCCAGAACAGTGAGGAACTATGTCTAAGGTTCATCTTTTGATGCTATATAGAGAAGGCTAATTTTCAGATAATCTAAGCTCTGTTATTTCCATTGTCTTCCAAGGAACACATTTTGGCTCATGGAGATTTCTTTTTTGTCATGAATTAGATTTCAGGAAATATTTGCTCAACTATTTTTTCCCCTGCATTTTATAGAGATTTGCCATATCTGAGCAGCAAGAGCAAATGGCTTATTCAATATAGTTTAAGTATTTGTATTCCTAATGCCACTCAAACCAGCGAAACTCTGAACCCCTATGCCTCTTTTTCTTAGTTAACAATTTCCTAAATGGCTTTAATTAGTTAGTTCAAAGTAACCAAGGGTTAGTGGAAATGCTTTAAGGAAGAATTGAAAGCCCCCAAATTAGGTTATACAGAGGAGAAACTGGAATTAAGACTGTCGAATGGGTGCAGTCTGATTTTGATCATGGCGAAAGCTGAATGTGAAGCTTAGGAATTTTGTGTTCTTTGATCAGTTCTTTATGTATAGTTTACAGATGTGGCTGTGGCTACAACAACTGATAACTCCATTGTATTAAGTTCATGTCATTTTTGTCACTCATTATCTGAGATGGATGTCAAGTCACATGCTTGTCTCATCTTTCTATTACACCCTGGATATTGTATTGATATATCACCTGGATATCTGTTTCAGACTCTTCTCACACCCTGCAATTATTGCCACACTTAGTACAAGGGAAGGGGAACAAAATGTTCTCTGCTGGAGTTAAGACTATAAATGGCATCACTTGTTAGGCTTCTAGGTCATCACATATATTAATTCCTATTTTATCTCGTACAGTGGCCACCTCTCTGACTGAAAAAATCCCACTCAATTTCAGTAGAATTGCCTATATTTCATATATATACTAAATTCAACATACGTTTCATTTTTCCTTAATGACCCTTCCTTTTCATAACTTACTTATTTCTTTTTAAAAATAAAATTTTAAAAATAAATAGCTATTTATATGCATTTCTGTACCTGGGCATATGTGGATATGATCACAGTACCTATAGAGAAAAGAAGAGAAATTCAGATATCCTAGGCCTGAAGTTACAGGAAATTTTGGATGTTGGGAACAGAACTGGGAATAGTGGTATGGAGTGTTTAATCTCCTGAGCAATCTCTCTAGCCCTTCTTCATTGGTTTCTTCTACACTCTTGATTCTTTCGAATTATGTACTGAAAAATCTGAATCAAATTCCCATCACCTATAAACAAAGCTCGCACTTAAACCACTGTTCCCCACGGCATCTCTTCAGCCACTCTGATTTACATCTGTATTTCTGTGGACATTGTTTTTCAAGTGTATCTTTTCTGAGTTTCACTCCCAACCTTTTTTTTTTTTTTCATATCTTGCTTGTCGTCCATTTTCCCCACAAAGACACAATTTAAGCCAAATGTACTCTAATATATTCTTCCTGTCATTTTCAACTTTGTTAATGGTCTGCTTTTATCGTTGTTGTTTTGTTTTAGAGTGCCTAGATACTGTGAGTTTCTTTAATGGTTTATTATATTAGTATAATATACTTGAGTGTCTCCCTTGTCTTGTACTCTTTCCCTATCTCTATTTCGAAGTCACTCATGGTAGATTCTCAATAAATATAACCCAAAGAAACTGTTTCTAGCCTGCCTCTGCCTTCTAGCTGGTTCTGTGTGCCAAGTTCAGGGATTTATCTTGAATCTACATTCCTAAGTGTCAGTTTGTTTTTCCTCTTCATGTGATGACTTTTGTCTAGCTAGTTATTTGTAGGTAAAATTTTAATTTTGGACATTTTCTTTAATGGCAAACAAATCCCAGAAACGTCTTCATGCCTGGCTTGTGTTTTACTTGCTCAGGTGGTAGTGTTTTCCTGGGTGGCCAGAGGCCATCTATTTACTATAAAATCACAGAGAAGGAGAATTTATTGGAAAGCCTTTGAAATGATGGAAGTTCTTTTCTTGACCTACCAGTCATTTTGTGTTAGCTTTCTCTCATGTGAAAGTAAAGACCTCAGAAATGACATAAAAATGTGTGATACTTTTCAGATATTCATTCACCCAGCTTCTCAGGGTAATTACTTCCTGGTTTAAAGGAGAGAATATTTCTCATTTTGAAGCAGCACTTCACTTGCCAAGATTATTTTCAGACATATTTCTCCTACTAAATCTTGTATTTATTACCTAAAACTGCATAATATATTAGAGATTTTAAAATTTAAATTTGTGAAGTCTTCCCCTCTAACCACCTCTATCTGCACTAATTTGCTTAAGTAGTATTAGACACTCAAAGACATTTGACCCAAGAAATGAGCAATTAGTTCATAGTACTCCATAGCAAGTTGATGAATTTTTCATGCATGCCATGATTTGGAAATTTAAGCAATCTTTACTAAATGGCTCTTTCAATTCCTCAAGTAACTAAAGAAATAAAGGATGCAGCAATATTGCTCATGTAAAATGTACCATTCTAGGACTCCGTAAAGATGCAACTTTGTACAATAGATTCAAATTAGTGTTTTATTTTGAGGAGCAAGTTCTCCAAGGACACAGTTTACTAGATGCTTAACCACAGATTTTCATGGCGTTGTCAAATATTCTGTCTTCTGGAATCAAGTCACTGGTTGCAAGTAATTTCTCTTTTGAATTCAATCTTGCCTTTGTCTTTTGACAGTTTTATTTAATTGCTGGAGTGAAATCCCCTGGCATGAACAGTTTTCTGTGTAATCCTGAGCTGTGAGCAGGTGCATTGAAGGAGACAATCCTCCTGAGCTTATGGAGCCTACTTGAAAATTTTTCATCCCTAAGAATACTGAAATTAACATCCAATTTAACAGAAAGATCATAAAGTTGTACAACTCCCTCCCCCTTTTATTCTCATGTCTAATATCCAACAAGGTGTTATAATGCCTATCCCACCGATTTTCGCATGTATACCCATAGTGGTCTTGATACCACTGATAAACCCATCTTCCCGGAACTAACTAACTACCTCTCTTGAATCATTTCAATCACTTTGTGACTTTCATAGCTCATCATTAAAAATAAAATATCTAATAGACAAAGAAAACAGGTACATTGGCTGGGCAGCAACTCCAGATTTTGTACTCATTTATCTGTTGCTTTACACTAATTTGTGTCATTTCTATGCACTTTTTGTTATTCTTCTGTAAACTTCTCATTCATTTATGGCAACTTAATTGCATCATGGGCTCTAATTTATAACCCCTGTCCTCCATGTCCTTAATTTCTGATATTTGTAGTCTCTACTAGCTCTGATTCTGGAATTAGCTTAGACTTGACTTGGCCAATTCATTGTAAGAGAATTAATGTGCTAATTGCCAGAAGCCCCGCATTCTTCTTCCATCTTTCTCAGAACCCTGCCACCATTCTGGACACAAGCCAGAGCTTCCCTTTGGAATATTGATGGCATTCTTTTTCTCTTACATTTGAAACCATTCTATAGAAGCTGGTTCCTTAGTTACCTACTGGTTGGTTACAGGCATGTGCTCAAGCTAAGTTGAAGTTAGTTGAGCCTTGTCATTTAGTAAAGCCACCCAGTTGGCCTATAGATGTGAAAATTCCAATTCTTGTTTTAAGCATTAAATTTTGTAGTGGGTTGTAATGAGAAAATAGCTAGCAAACATACTCTGTTTGAGAGCTTTCCTTGTTTGGAAGTATCTGAAATGGTCTTATCAAGGACACCTGGGCCTCATACATCCAAAACTCAATTTCCTGTCTAGATGATAACTTTTCAGTCTCCCTTGCTTCTTCTTCTAGATCCCTAAATGTTGATAACCACAGCGATCCTCTGTAGCTGCCTTTCACTTCTGTATACATTTTCATTTATAATAGTACTTGCTTCCAGAGATTGACATTATACTAACTCTCTAATAAAACCATCACCATTTTCAGATCCTTGACCCTGAATTCAAGAATGTCACTGGGAATTCAGGGTTTCACTGGGAACCTTCACAGAGATTGATTTTATATACCATAAATTTAACACAGCAAACCTGACTTTGCTTTTCTACTTTCTAGTTATTTTTGTTTCTTCCTCAACCAAATCTTTCTCACTTGACCCAAATAAATTCATAAGTACTGTGCTAGCCCTCGTCCTAAAATGGATCAACGAGGTTATCAGACTTCATCCCCTCCTCTAGTCTCTCTATCTCACAACCATTTCCTGTGTACATCGCTACCTCTCTCCTAAGTGATTGTCCTTCTTTCATTCTTTTCTAAGGATGGTCAGTTTTTTTTTCACAGTAGTGCAGATTTTCCAAATTGAAAATCAAATGAGTACATTCCCAATCCTCCTCCAATGAATTTACATGGCAATCGAGAGAAATAGTTAAACATCTCATTTTGTAGTTCTCTAAAATGACATCTGCAGTTTTCTTCGTGGGTCTCATCAGACCACTCATTCTGTGTCATTACTCACTGGCCATTGTTGCTTTTCTCTTTTTTTCCCAGTCACTCTCATATCTGTCTCAGAACCCTTACTCTTACTGTTTTTCCTTCTTAGCAGTTTGTTTTACAAGGTTGATTGTGAAGATAGTTTTATTTCATTACGCCAATCTTTTTAAAAATAGATATTTTCTTTATTTACATTTCAGATGTTATCCCCCTTCCCAGTTTTCTGCCCCAAACCCACTATTCCATCTCCCCTTCCCGTGCTCCTATGAGGCTTTCGCCCCACACATCCACCCACTCTTGCCTCCCTGCCCTGGCATTCCTCTAAATTGGGACATCTTAAATCAAATAAGGGCAGACTTCCAGAGGGGACTCTTGGATGTATCCTAGCTAAAGTACCTAGCTTCTAAATACTGATACTTATTTCTCAACCTACTACTTTCTTTTATTTTACTTACTTCCATCACAGAATTAATCATCATGTAAAGTAAGCTCATATTTATTCATTTTATTACATAACTGTTGCCATTCTTTCTCTGCTGGATTATTGCCTTATCAAAACAAGAGTCTTGCTTACATTGTTGTTGCATAGCAACTTCTTCCAGATGAAACAATCTATTCTGAAGGGAAACTCCTTGAGACAGAGACTTGGAGAGACAGAATGAGAGACACAGAAGACCAAAATAGAGGCAGTTTATTTTATGATTTTTACAAAGCGAAGTGGTCAGTCTAGAATGACAGACATGCTGATTGAAAGAATGGATTCTTGTCAGAATGGCCAAGATTAAAGATTCAGGTGACAACAGATGCTGGCGAGGTTGTGGAGAAATAGGAACACTCCTCCATTGCTGGTGGGATTGCAAGCTT
>NC_034593.1:104071690-104097709 GCF_900095145.1 Mus pahari | reverse complement strand
CTCTCTCTCTCTTTTTCTCTCTATTTCACTACTAAGTATAATGTGCTCAGTCTATGTGATGCTATTTTTATGTATGTTTCAGTGACAACCATTCAGAATTGGATAACCAATTTGTGTGCTCTTCCCTGGGAAAGAGTTTCTCCCACTCTTTGTATTCCTTAGTTACCTGCAGTTCTCTGTGTAGGGTTGAGGCCTCATGGTCTTATCCTCATCCACTTTGGCATGCCTGTTGTTATCTTTGTTCTGCTTATGTTTAGGCAGTCATGTTGGCGAGACTTCTGGGATTACTAGGAGACACAATCTTAGAGCAAAGTCCCCAATCTTCTGACTCTTAAACTTTTTCCACTCTCTTTTCTTCATTGTTCCATGAGAGTTTGATGTGGGAGATGTTTTATATATGTATCCACTGGGACTGGGCTTCACATTCTGTATTTTAATTAGTCATGGCTTTCTGTACTGACTTCCTTCCTGAGGGCTAGCTTTCATGGAACCAGAAGGCACAATATAAGCATCAAAAGGAGGAAGCAACCACCAAACCATGCCAGCTATGATGCCTATGTACCTCAATAATGACCGGTGTGGCATTTGAAAAGCCAATTGGTATAGAATTGGCATGCATACATCGATGGTAATCAACAGTTCTCTAATTAGACATAAGACCCATTCAACAAGAAAAACAACCATTCCCGCAACTATAAACTAGCCAACTACTCAGGACTAGTGAAGGTATGGATCACCAGGGAGAACCTGTAACAAACACTTTATAAGACAAGCATAATCTCTAACTACATTCTAAATATTTGTCCTTATACCCACAGATAAGTATAGTCTTCACACCTTGTCAAGGAAACTTCCCTTTTTAACATCTTGTTTGTTTTATAGCTAATTATGTGCATAATATTTTCAAATCTTCAGGTTGTTGCTTGCTGGTCAGTAATTTTCTACTGTGAATTTTCTAGGTTTGTGGGGTTGTTAGACTATCAGAAGGTTACACTGTTTTCTGTTTATCTGTAACTTGACCTAAGCTGGTTCAAGATACTTTTGTTTTGAAAACAAAACACCATATTTTATTTTCTAAAAATGTATCTGAAGTAAGTCATCAGTGAAGTGTATGTCAAAAGGTAGCCCTTGACATTTAAAATATATAATGACTACAATATATAATAAGTTTCTAAATTCTTACTATTGCGATGTGTATTAAAAACAAGGTATTGCAATGAATCAATTTGAGAAATCTCGATTTTTGATGTTAATCTTGTCATTGACAAAGCTTCTGTATTAGCCAGCATGAGGGAACTGATGTGAAGATACATGTGTTCATTGCCCTGACAACTGGCCTTTCACTAAATAGATTTTCCAAATGTCATTCTCCAAGACTGATTTGTGCTCTATGAAACTTAATCATGTCTGTGAATGGTCTACCCTCCAGCTTTGCCAACAGATAACTTTGCCTAGAATTAAATATTTATATTTTAAAATGGAAAAATATTTTTATAAAAATTACATCTCTTTAACATTTAGTATATGTGTTTGCTTGGCAAATAGTTCTCGAGTATATAGAAATGTAAGTCACATTTTCTTCTTGGGTTCCAGTGAGTGGTAGAATGTATTGAAATTTTAATTGGTAACTGACAAGCTGTTTCCCCTTTAGCCTTGATATCCTTCAAATTTTCCCATACCTAATATAGACTCTGATTTTGCTATTTTTATCGAGGTTGTGAATTAAAGTAAACAGAACAAATGCTCATTGGATTGCATAGACTAAATGGGTACTGGGTTTAGGTCTATGTTATTGTTTTATGTGTGTCATATAAAGCTTTATATATAACATAAAACTTTATAGGATGGCATACAGAATCTGTATTATCCTTTTGCAAGTTTTCCTTGGCATCTAATATAATATACTTCATGTGACAGATGTGCTAATTTTCCCATTGAGTTGGAGCTTCATCCAGAGTCTTAATTGCCTCCACCAAAATTAGGAAAATTAGTAGTTAGTTTCTATTTATGATTCTACATAAAATTTCTGTATATTCTTCAATACTATGAATTGTCTAGATATGAGAAATTCAATACCAATTAAGAAGCAACATGGCTTATACTTGTTCGAATGCCAACTCCCATTGATGCTTAACTCACAGATTACTATGAAGAACACATGGATTATGATATATAATGTATATATAGTCTTCTAACATCAGGTGACCTTATAGTAAACCATCAGAAGCCTATGGATATCATTTATTAAAATGCATACATTTTTACCTCTTGTTCTTCATTTTATTTAGAGTGCTGGTCTGGAGCTTCAAAGCCAGATTGAATCAAGAGATGTAAGGAGAATGTTTGAACAGAAGAGTTGTCTGACTGGTGAACCAATGAGTTTATTGGGGCCATTTACAGGGCACAGGCAAGGGATTACTGACAGGAGAATGGGTAACTCACTAAGTTGAGCACTAGCATTCCCCTCTGCTTACGTCCGGGATGCCGACACAACATGGCTGACAAGCACATACACTGGCTCCCTGGCTTCTCTGACAGGATGCACTGTATTCTACAGACTTGTGAGGCAGAGGGTACTCTCACTCCTTACCTTGCTTTTGTCAGCTATTTCAGCACTAGAAGGAGAAAGTAATTAATAAAGTTACTTGTAGGACATATGTCCAAAATATACAGAACTAAACTCCATAAATCGAAAGGAATCAGTTCTGTGGCACAGGATTAGATTAGAAGAGGCATTAGAGAAGTTGAGTAATTGGAAACCATTTAACAAAATGTATCTTAGGAAGTGTACAATACTGTTTTGGGGATTATCTCTCTTAGAGTTCATTAATTTATGGCTTTAGGACTATTTTTAGATTTCACTGAGGAAGTAATTTGTGCAATTGACCTTCTTCTTCTTCTTTTTTAAAAAATATTGCTTTCTCGAAGAACTTCTATAGACCTTAGTTTATAATCTATTGTTTGTTTGATTCTAGCTTGGTGGATCAATATACTCATATTTGTCTTAATCTTGATAAAAAAAAGATGCCATTCTTCTTCACAGGACCATGACATCACATCATAAACCAGGGCATAAACCACACAAAGTAATTACAGATATTTTTCTATTCTATTAAAATTAAAATTAATATTAAAATTAATTAAATTTTGTATCAGGTAAATGTTTGAATACTTAAATTATAACTTTTGAAAGTCATATTATAGAGACTTCATTTGATGGAAATGTCTCAAATCTTACTGACCATGGTATGAACTAACTGAGAGTTCCACTGTTTGTCATAATTATACCTACAAAGCGACAATGTTTTCAGAATTCCCATGGTATTTACTTCATTTCTGCCATCTGGTACATCTATTTTCTCACCTCTATCAATATTACATCCTTTTGAGGGGTCATACATAACAGCTTGGAAACATCAAAATTGAGGATTTTCTTTTAATACTTGAATATAAAGCACCTGCTTCAGGATTTGCCCTGTGGGGATGGCGAGATGGTTCAGCAGATACAGCACTTGCCATGTTAACTTGGCTACTTGAGTTTGGCTCACAAGATTCCATACATGTAAAAGCCAGATGCTGTGGGTGGCATAATGGTCTGTAGACTCAAGAAATGCAAGGAAGTTGGAGGTAAAGTCAGGAGACTCTTGAGAAGCCAGTCCAACTCATGTAGTGGTAGTGAAGAGCTCTGGTCTCCAACAAGGTAGCACGGCTAGGAGATATGCTTTAAGGTTGTCCTTTTGCCCCGTACATGCCCCACTTGTTTGATGCTGTCATTAAATATCTGCTCATTCACTGAGTTTGCTTCACTGAATTAAGCATTCAGGATCTATGAGGGCATCTCAGTGTTTTCCAGGATATGAGATCTTAAGGTTTCCTCTGTCAGCTGATACAATGACTTGTGTATTCTGGAGGGTGAAGTGACAGGGGCACTAGTTTCTTTTCCATTGTGCTCCAGTGACAAGATGGAAAATAAAGAGGACATTAGGGATAGTGATGATGAGGAAGCCTTGGAGGGAGCGAAGGCACCATCAGATGGAATGAGGGGAGCTAATGCTGACCTGACTTGTTGGTACATCAGCCTCCTAGCATCAGGCTCCTTTCTACCTTTGCATGGCTTTAGCTCCAGAACCTCCAGCAATCCTTTGCTCAGGCGAGTACGGAACATATTTTTACAAGATGAATGCTGAATTACACAAGGGATTTTCTTCCCATTCATCTTCTGCCTTCTGGGAGTAAAGTTTATAGCTGTGGCTTGATTCCCAGAGGTTGAAAAGGGAATTAGTTTTACCAGAATTTCCGCTTAAGATGCTCTTCACCTCAGCATGGAGTAAATTTCTTTTGTGGCCTTTTAGGAGACTGAGATTGTGATTCTCAAGTTTAATGTCCACAAGATGAAAGTCATCAATTAATGGTAAATTTGAAACAGCTTACAAAACAACACAAAGGAAGTGCAAAAGGAAATTACAGATAAATTGCAAGTGTTCCTAATGCTATCTGAAACTCTTTAGTCATGGAAAAGGAATAGTAATTATGAATCTATAGAGGCTGCTGTATTATGCAGGACATGCAGTGTGTATGGGTTTGATGTTTTCTACTTTTAAAAGTTATATTGGTAAGTCTAAAGCGAGAGCAAGTATGAATTGAAAATTCATAGTGAGAACAATTTTTCTGCTTATTTTCAATTTTGTTTACATACATAATGACATACATTTTATTTAAACTGATAACAATGGCTTGTTTCTGAAAGGTCATCTGAGGGTCTGTTAAATCCTTACCAAAGCTTATTCAAAGCGTCACCATCTTCATTCACAAGTTGGAGAAGCTCAGATTAACTTTGGCAAAGTAGAATTCATTCCATAAAAGCTATGTGCCCTGTTTTTATGTTCCTTGTGTTACTTAGCTGAGATACAGTTTCTCTATAAGATTAACTGAGCTTCATAAGTATATAATTTCCTTCATAATAAAATAAGAACTATTGAGTAGAAGTCGTAATTATCCCTTTGTGCCCCACAAAAATAAGACTTAGTTTTGTTCATTTTAAATTTTCATTATTTTAAATTTTAGTAGTGCTCTTATTTCTAGCCCATCTTCAATTTCCCTTCTAAACATCCATGGCTCTGATCCAAAATTTTATGAATTAAAAAATTACTTTCCCCTTGTTCCTAAATTCCTCATAGACTCTTTATTATATCATAGTTTCTATTATGTGTTTACTTCTTCAGTCCTTTCTTATTCGCTACTATAGATACATACTGAATACAGGCTATAATGCAAGCATTTGGCTAAATTAAATTAATAAAAATTGTTTAAAACAAGTTACTTGGCTACTTATTAATTAGACTCCCTTCACTCAACTCCCTTCTCTCCTTGTCTGCACGCTACATGGGAAGACTCCTTGTGGCAAACGTATTTGATGTTTAATACGTAGTAATCTACTTTACTGGATTTGCATTTTTTTAAAGATTTATTTATTTATTTAATGTAAGTACACTGTAGCTGTCTTCAGACACTCCAGAAGAGGGAGTCAGATCTTGTTACGGACGGTTATGAGCCACCATGTGGTTGCTGGGATTTGAACTCGGACCTTCAGAAGAACAATCCGGTGCTCTTACCCACTGAGCCATCTCACCAGCCCTGCATTGTTTTTAAAACTCCCACCTCATTTACCTGTACAGAATTCTTCTTAGGAAAGTATGCCGGGTGGATTTAACCTCCTTACAATTTCCTTCATGCTTCTTCTCCTCTTTTTTTTTTCTAACAGGGGCCTGCCACTAAAGGAGAATTGGTGGACTTTGTTGTATAAAGTCTTAATAAATGAAGATCTTTTTACTTTGCTCTGATCCTTCTGAAATGATAAACATCATTAATTTTTTTTTACAAAGTGAATAATATTTTGTTCTTTCTGATGGTATTCCAAAAGTAACCTTGGTTACTCTGATGTGAGTGTGTGTGTGTGTGTGTGTGTGTGTGTGTGTGTGTGTATGTATGTATTACTGTTTTTATACTTTAAAAATATATTTATTTATTCACTTTATAGCCTGATTGCAGTCCCCACTCTCCTCTCTTTCCATTCCCACTATCACACCCTCTTCCCCATTTCCTCCTCTTTTCCTCAGGGAAAGGTATCCCACCCTTGTGGGTACCAACAAATTGTAGCAGGATTAAGCACATTCTCTCCCACTGAAGCCAGACTAGGAAGCCCAGCTATGGGAAAGGGATCCCAAAGTAGGCAACAGAGTCAGAGACAGTCCCTGCTCTAATTGTTAGAGGACCCACAAGAAGAACAAGCTGTACATCTGCAACATCTGTGTAGGGGCTCTGGGGCAAGTCCCTGCATGCTTTTTGGTTGGTGGTTCAGTCTCTGTGAGCCCTCATGAGCCCAGGTTAGTTTACTCTGTAGTCTTGTTATGGTGTCCTTGATCCCTTTAGGTCCCTCAATCCTCCACTATCCTTCCATAAGACTCCCTGAGTTCCACCTATTGTTGGCTGTGGACCTTGAAGAGGTCATCTCCTGTAGCCAGGCAGGAATTCCAGTGGAGGGAGGGAGGGACACCAACCCATTCACAAAAACTTCAACCCAAAATTTGTCCTGCCTACAAGAAGCAGGGATAAAGATGGAGCAGAGATGAAGGGAATAACTGGAGCTCCACCCCACGGGAAAGAAGCATCCCCTGGCACTATTACTGATACTCGGCTACGCTCCCAGATAAAAGCCTAGCACAACTCTCTTCCCAGAGGCTTTATCAAGCAGCTGATGCAAACAGATGCACATGTTCTTTCAATTTTTTAATTATCATAATAAAATTAATGATATTTTGTCAGCAAATATCATTTTCATTTCCTTTGCATGATAATTTAGTTTTGTCTTTTTTTTCTTTCATTTTTTTTCCTGTTTTTTTTTTTCTTTTGTCGGTCATGATAATAACTTTCTCAATATTTTGGTGATACTCCTATATGCCTCCTTGCTTATCTATCAAGTAGTTCTTTCTTTTTGTGGCATTTACTTGTTGTAGGACTCCTGAGTTTTTCATAAACAAGACTGCTTATGTGAAGCTGAGTAAAAGAGTTGTTTAGTTTCTAAGTATTTCTTCATAAATATTAGATAGGAGAATTCCCTCAAGTTGGTGCATGAAAAATGACAAACAGGAGGCAGTGCCTTTACCCAAGATGAGTGTTTGGTCTGACCCAAAAGGTGAACTGTCATGTACTTAAAATAGTTTTATGGCTTTCCGTTGCATACTTGTAACAGAATGTGAGACTTGCAAAGCAAGCAGCCATCTGAGTTCTCCAGAACTGGCAGGATGATCAAAGACCCAGGCACTGCCATTGATTTCAGATATTATAACATAAAATGGTGACTGTATTGGAAGAGAATTAGTAACCTTTCTTCCTGTCTTGGTGTTCTATCGACCAAGTTACTTCTTTCCTTAATTACTTCAAATACTTACCAGTGTCAGTGTGTGTGTATGTGTGTGTGTGTGTGTGTGTGCGTGTGCGCCAGTTTCAAATTAGGCTATTAGGAACCCACTGTGTGTATGTATGATTTACAATGAGACTATGAAAAAATTTCATGACTTGTTGTTGATAAAATTTCAACGAACCAACAAAACCCAGGGCACTAAGTATATGTTCTCTTATGCTGCTATTTATTTTTCTTTCGTACTCAGTTCCCCTTTATATAACTGGTGATGTTTTGGACAGATTATTTGCATTTTCCATTCTTCTATGCCCAGGGATTTGCCCAGAACACTGAGTGGATATTCTTGGATGGTGTTAACTTATTGGAAGTGTACTGGTGATTCATTGTATTAACTATGGCTTACAAATGGATAGCACACTGGTGAGAACTGCCATAAACACCCCCTCTCTTACAATAGCTGACATTGTATTCTTGTTCTCTTATTGTACAGTGTGAATTCTGCTGCAAAACTGCTCACTGTCAAACCAGAAAATGTGTCCTAGGGCTCCCTTCTGGCTGTAGAAATAACCTGACTTGTAAGGCGGATCCTAGCCTCCAGGAGCTCTCTTCTATCAGTGATAGAAATAACTGAATGTAATAGTCCTCATCATAAGATTTTGTTGTGGGAAGACATTTCCCCTCAAGTTCCTAATGTCTGTCCCTCAAGTTCCTAATGTCTGTCCATCTTCATCATAATTTTGTTGGAAGTGGTTAACCAAATTAAAATGTTCAAATGAATTCTTATTGATATCTGAATAGAAAACAGGGAATATTTGAGATCCAATGATTTGTTTATTCATGTCTTATTACATTAATATAACACTGTATAGCTTATATTTCCAAAATTAGAGTCATCATCAGCAGAACAATGGGATCAAAGGAAAGAAAAACAGAAATATGCAAGCCTAGGGCTTCAGGGAAGAGTATGTTTGAAGCCTAAAACAGGGTCTTTGCACACTCCTTGCAGCATGAAAGCCATCAGCAACATAGCTGGCATAAGGAAGTCTAAGATGAAGTATGTATTCAATGAAGGAAGCAGTGGTTAATAAGTATAACTTGCATAAGAGAACTGAAAATATGAGAAGCATTTTTTTTTCCTGAGAACGGACATGGTATACCTTTGGTTTGTATGAAAGAAATTGTATGAAAGAATAATTGTTGATGAAATGTGGAACTATACTCAAATTATTTATGTATACCTTGTTGTTCAATATGCCTATTAATATATTAATAATCTTTGAACTTCAATAATTTATATCAGGAAAAGAAACAAGATGAGTATTATTTTTCTTGTAGTTTAGATAGTAGTTTACTATTTTTTACTATTTCTTATTTTTACTACTTTTTTAAATAGTAAAAATACTTACTTAAATACTTTACTATTTTTATGTACTTATTTTATGTTTCCTGAACTTGCTTAAAATCAATGCTAGTTTAGTTTTTAAAGAATAAATCACCTTATTTCATATTGTCTATGCCAAATAATATGTTTAAGGTAATGATAATATATTTATTTGGATACTTAAAAATGTATATAAACTCTTACATTACAGATAAACATATTGTTTTAAGCCTACATATCATTAACATTTTATGAAATAGACTTTGAAGGTCATAATTGCAGTGTTTTTTTCTTCTGACTCTATGTAGATATTTATACTAAGCTAGTAATCTTGTTGTTTCATTTATTGCATATCACCTTATAAAATTTCCCAGGTTTCTCCAGATGCTGAAATACATGACCCACTGCCATTAAAAATGCAATTAGGAAACAGATGATATCATAAAGTGCTAATGTCCAAATCGAATGAAATCCTGTTCTTACAGGATGTACACATGCTAAAGACTGATTTAAATGACATTAGATTCACTATTCTTTTCCTGGTTAAAAACTCAAGGCAAAGCACATTTCAATTTAAGATTTTTAAATGGTTGTTAATACAGAGAGATACTGTGTAATATAAACATTTACACGAGTCCAAATAATGACAAATATCAATGATGGTGGTTGATGTGGACGGTACACTGCTTATGTGAAGTTGATAAACATATCAGTTAAATGACTTAAGATAAGTGGAATATGGGATGTAAAGAAACTTGAACTAAATGGTCATTGGGAATAGCATCATATCATTTCTATTTGTGACCCTTATAGTGGCACTTGACTAAAACCTGTCACTTTCAGTAGACAAAGTTGTCTTCCAGAGCAATAATCTTATCAGTATTGTAGTTACAAACAAACAGCAGTTTGACTTAATGAATTAGAAAAACCAATCAAGCCATTTTTTGACATATTACAGGTTTCCTGGAAGTCTTATTGCATATATTATTTCATTCTTCTCTCTTCATATAAATTACTCTTTCTTCCATATCTCTCTTCTATCTCCCTTGTCTCTAACTTCTGCTTTCTCTATTCTTGGTTCTCTCTCTGCTTTCCCTCTCACCATTCTCATCTCTGCCTCACTGTCTCTTGTTTCTCTTACTTTTTTCATTCAGTTGTCTACGAGCATTCTATTAGGTACATGAGCTTCGTTGATTCAAAAACATCAAGAAATCTTAACTACTGTGCTCTGCTTTAGCCCAAGACCACCTTAATGTAAAGCTTCAATGGATAAAGTATACAGAAAGCAACTGCCTCTCAGAAGTATTGACATTTGTGTCCCTTATCATCTTCCTCAGAATGGACTCACGGAATACCATCATTTGCCTCATGTGACATTATTAATCTCCATAGCTCTTGGTGACAAGGGACTAGACACATACAGGTAACTCCTTTCCTTTAACTAAGCCTAATAGAAAGTCTCTCTTTAACACCTATATTCTTGTTTCTGTGATTGTTTCTCATACGTTACTCAGATAGAAAAATCAAAGAATTAGTGGGTGAGAGATGACACATTTTGGGTGGAAGGGGTGGGTGGATTGATGTTTGCCTCCTTCCTCTGGAAGTCTTGCCTAACTACAGGAGTGGTCACTTCATTCTCTCTATCTACGGGAGGAATTTCAATGAGGTTCAACCGCCCCCTCCCCCAGACTCCCTGTATTCTCCTGCCCTGGCCTGCAGCTTGCCCTAGAGATGCTTCCCACGGATTTCCATCCTCACTCCTAGCTCTCTCCTGCCCAGTCTCTCCCCACACCTGAACTCCATCCCAGTTCCCTCCATTCACCCACCTCTGATGACTATTTAGTTTCCACTTTTGAGTGAGATTCACAATCTTCCCTCAGGACCTCTTTATTTGCCAGTTTCTTTGAGTCTGTGGATTGTAGCATGTTTATTGTGCACTTTGTGGCTGATGTCCACTCATAAGTGAGACAAAACCATAGTGTGTACTTCTGGCTCTGTGCTACTTCACTCATGATGTTATTCTCAAGTCCCAGTCACATCATGAATCTTGCAGGGAAATGAATGGAATTTGAGATTATAATCCTGAGTGAAGCATGGAATTATTGAGTCAGAGATTATGCATGCATGTATTTAACAAACACTTTGATATAGTTTCTAGAATTGTTACAATGGAGTACACCTCTATCATCAGTGCTTGAGGGTTCTGTTTCTGCTGATAACAATGTCTATGTCATGTCCTCTACCTTTACAGGTGTGTTGGAAATAGTAGAAGTAAAGACTGTGTTTTCCTTCATGTTGGCATGCTTACTATCTTGCTGCATGTTCTGATGAAACCATCTACCTTGTTGTGACATGTATGGAGTCACCCATGTGACAAGGAAACAAATGACTAAGGCCTTTTTCCTAAATAGTAGCAAGGATGTGAAATTCTGCCAATAATCCCTAGAATGAGCCTCAAACCTTTAAGGTGGTTATACCCTTGTGAAACATTCAGAAACAGAGGACTCAGACCCACAGGAATGACAAGCGTATGAGTGGTAGTTGAGTGTGTTCTCATGAATGTCAAATGCTTCTATTGATTTGTAGGAGGAATTATTGTATATTAATTCATGTATTACTTATTTTTGCTGCCACTTTTTTGTTTTACTCATTCTCTCTTGTTATGCTAATTTAATATAACCTAATCCATCTGAATTTTGTCCTTTATCATTAGGGATTTATTTATGTATTGTTCAAAAAATTCCTGTCTGTTTCAAGACATGAGGATATTGATCTTCTACAAGGTTAATTTTTCTATTGTTCGCATTTAATTTATGATTCATCTGAAACTGATTATGCTTATGGAACCTTAAGTCTTTCTCACATGGATTTCTAATTGATCTGGGGTATTTTTTTTTTTTTTTTGGAAAAAATCACCCCATTTCTATTGTAATAAAATAACATATTTGCTATAAATCACAAGAGTCTTGTTTGTTTACTTATTCAGTATGCCGTGTTCACTTTGGTGAACTATGAACAAAAATTTCCAATATTTTCACTGAGTGATCCTTAGTTAGGGTAGGCAAAAAGAGTAACTTAGGTAGGTGAGAAAGGATACAAGGAAGTGGCTACTACTCGTAACAAGTGTTCTCATATAGCTGTTTATGTTCAAAGGTAAAGGGGTTTGTGGTCCTACTTCTCCCGCTTGCTCATCACTTCCATGTATAGGTTTTCTTTAAAAAACAAAAAGTAGATTCTTCTCTCATACAATACATCTCTACTACAGTTTCCCCTACCTCCAGTCTTCACAGCTCCTCCCCACCTCTCCTCTTCCTCAGATGCACTCCCCATACATTTCCTCTTCAGAAAGGAGCAGACCTCCAAGAGAAGACAACCAAGTGAGATATAACAAGATATCAATTACACAAGGCAAACACCCTCATATTGAGGCTGGACAAAGCAGCCCAACAGGGGGAAATGAGTCCCCAGAGCAGGCAAAAGAAACAGAGATTCACATGCTCCTTCTATTAGGAGTCCTACAAAAAGATCCAGCTAACAGACAAAATATATACTCAGAGGACCTGATGCAGAGCCATGCAGGCCCCATGGTTGTTGCTTCAGTATCTGTGAACCATGAGAACCCTACTTAGTTGATTCAATGACCCATGTTCTCCTGCAGTTCTCTGTCCGCATTTTTGTATAAGGTTCCCTAATATCCTATTGGAGAGACTGGTTGGAGACTTCCAATTTAAACTCTCTCTACCTAATGTCTGGCTTTGGATCTCTTTGCCCACTCCCATCTGCTGCCTGATAGGAACCCTACATCTGTGTGTTATCTAGTCTCTGGTTCCTAGCCATCCAGGTAGTGTAAAGAATGGTTTCCATCTGCTGGTCTGGGCCTCAAGTTTAACCAAACATTGATTGGCCACTCCCATGGGATCTGTACCACCACATCTCCCAGGAAGGAAAGATTGTAGGTCAAGGATTTTGAGGCTAGTTTGGTGCCCAAATTTCTCTTTCCATAGCTTGCAGATTATCTTCTTGTGACAAAGAGATTAGAATGTAGGGGTGAAGTTTCCATGCAGGCACCAGCTTGACCTCATAATGTTCAATGCCTAGATTTTTCTTCTGAAAGATACCCTGCTGATGAGCAGCATCCCTAGAAACCCTCCATGTGTTCACCAGGACACCACAAGCATGGTGATAGGTTTGCATTGGCCTTGTTTATCGCTGCAGTTAGACAAGTTTATTTTGATAAGCAGTACTGCAAACTTTGTTTTTTTTCTTTCCATGTCAGAGTATCAAGACAATTAATTATAGACTCGTTTTCTGACACACCCACTCCTAAATTCTCTATTTTGGATAGAAGTTGGGACATTGGGAGCAGAAAATATGTCGTATCCTTTTCACTGTACAGGGTGATAATAATGTGTTGATCTGATTCTAGGCTTTTTAGACCACACCAGTGATTTTATTCTGTTCATGCATCCATCACTCAATCACTGTAGTTTTATAAGAATTTCTGATTTGGGGTAAGATATGTTGTCTATCTCTGTTCTTTATCAAGATTGTCCTGGGTACTGTTGGCCTTTTTTTTCATTCTATGTAAATTTTAGAGTCAATTTGCCAATTTCCAGAACAAGCAAGCAACAGATAAATAACAAACACCTGCTGGGCTTTGTACTGGGATTTCTCTGAATTTCCAAGTTGAAGAAGAATTGACATTTTAAAAGAATATGTCGCTGAACAATACATAATTCAAGAGCCGAAATCAATCTTCCTCAAGGGAAGTTAGTATAACTTTGATTCTTGAATCAATTAAAACTTGCCTTTCTCATATTCAAAAAAAAAAAAAAAAAAAAAAAACCAACAATATGCTGTCTGGATGCAGCCACTTGTTCAGCTCTGTGACTCTGGCCACTTTCTTTGTTCGGATAAGGAAATGTCACTTATTTGGCTTGGAAATGGAAAGCCTTGCCAGTTACTCAGGTGGCTAAGCACAGGTACCCCAGGATTCATGAATTCCCTCACATGTTTCTGAACATGTTCTAGGCATCACTGATTCATTCGAGGTAAATTTTAGGCAGAGTGAAAGCTTCTAGACCAGTAAAGGATGCCAGGTCTCCTTGAGGCTTTTTTATGCCATTGGAAATATCTCTGAGAAGATGGAGCCATGTCTTGCATCTTAGCCATGTGTATACATTGATGTTGGAAGGAAATAACCCCTGGGACATTCCCATATAGCGTCTTGAGGCCAAATGTAATCTCATGCACTATGGACCCACTGTGTTCTCTGGTATGAAGATTTAATACTTTCCTTTATTCTACTATACTAAGAAGATGTCAAACAACTGTTGCCATTTTAATTCAGATTCCACATGTGTTAAAAGGATAATATGGAAAAATTTAGAAAGTCTCCAATAAAACAAAACAAAATGAAACGAAATGAAAAAAACAGAGAGCCCATCTTTGAAGACCACAAGAAAGGTTGTAGAGGAATGGACTATCCTGAGATTACAGGAAGCAGGAAGAGAGGAATAACTTTTTAATTTTTTGTATTTAATATTTTACACTCCAGATTTTATGCCCCCTCATCCACCCTTCAACTATTCCATATCCCATACCTCCTTCACACCCACCTGTCTCCACAAGGATGTCCCCACCCCTACCCCCACCCCCACTCCTGACCTCTAAACCCCCTGGGGCCTCCAGTCCCTTGAGGGTTAGGTACATCATCTCTGAATGAACACAGACCCGGCAGTCCTCTGCTGTATATGTGTTGTGGGCTTCATATCAGCTGGTGTATGCTGCCTGGTTGGTGGTCCAGTGTTTGATAGATCTGGGGGTCCAGATTAATTGGGACTGCTGGTCCTCCTACATGGCTGCCCTCCTCCTCAGTGCCTTTCCCTAACTCAACCACAGGGGTTAGCAGCTTCTGTCCATTTGCTGGGTGCAAATATCTGCATCTGACTCTTTCAGCTGCTTGGGTCTTTTGGAGTGTGGTCATGCTAGGTCCCTTTTTGTGAGTGCTCTATAGCCTCAGTAATAGTGTCAGGTCTTGGGACCTCCCGTTTACCTGGATCTGTCTTTGGGCCTGTTGCTGGACCTTCTTTTCCTCAGGCTCCTTTCCATTTCCATCCCTGTAGTTCTTCCAGACAGGAACAATTATGAGTGAGAGTTGTGACTATGGGATGCCAACCCCCTCCCTCATTTGATGCCCTGTCTTCCTGTTGGAGATGAGTTCTATAAGTTCCCTCTTACTATTGTTGGGGATTTATCTAAGGTCCCTCCTTCTGAGTCCTGAGAGTCTCTCACCTCCCAGGTCTCTGGTGCATTTTGGAGGGTGCCCCCAACCTCCTACCTCCTGAGGTTGCCTGTTTCCATTCTTTCTGTTGGCCCTTAGGGCTTCAGTCCTTTTTCCTCACCCAATACCAGATCATGTCCTCACCCCCAGTCTACTTTCCCTCCAGGGTCCCCCCCTCACTTGTGATTGCTTTCTTCCCCTTCCTCATTTGGGCACTTCAGCTTGTTGATCTTTTTGAGTTCTGTGGACTGTATCTTAGGTATTCTGTACATCTTTTTTTGGGGGTCCAATATTCACTCATTAGTGAGTACATACCATACATGTCATTTTGGGTCTGAGTTCCCTCACTCAGGATGGTATTTTTTAGTTCCATCCATTTGTCTGCAAAACTCAAGGATGTCCTCATTCTTAATTGCTGAGTAGTATTCCTTGTGTAAATGAAACACATTTTCTGTATCCATTCAGTCTGATACTGGTAAGGTTTCCCAGAAGGGGCAAATGCCCAAGTGAATTTCCTGAATAAGACACATTGGGTACTTACTAAGTAGTGCTTAGAAGTCTCTGGCATCTCCTTTACCTACTGTTTGATGCCTGTGCTCTATGTACTTAGGCAACTTTATTGGAATACTCTGTGTGTTTACCTTCCTTAATGCTAGTTAACCAGGATTTTAAAACTATAAATAATTAGGCAATATGTTTATTCTTGATTGAGATTGTAGGATCAACCTTAGTTTGTTTACCAGGTGAGAAAATGAAGAAATAAGTATTTCTGACTATATATATATATATATATATATATATATATATATATATATATATATATGCGTATGTGTGTGGTATATACACAAACGTGTGTGTATATGTAGTGTATGGGTGTGTATATGTATATACATGTAAGTGTGTGTGCATGTAGTGTATGTTTGTGTGTTCACCTGTGCATGTGCCTTTAGAGGATAGAGGTTGACATTAACTAGTTATATAGTTCTTCACATTATTAGTTATTATTTGAAACAGAGTCTCTCACTGAACCTGAAGCTTACTCTTTCAATTAGATTGTCCAGCAGGCCCTGACATCCTCTCATTTTTGTTCCAGTTTCCCAGTACTGGGGTTATTAGAATATGTCAGCACATCCAGCTTTTATATGAGTTCCAGGGATCCAAGCTCCTGTCTTTATGCTTATGCAACAAGCACATTACCCACTGAGCCATCTCAGCAGCAGACAGAATTTCTACCTTTTCCCAAAGTGTTCCTGGAGTTCTCTTCATTCACCTTCCTTTCAGACTTTTTTCACATTTTTTAAAATAATTATTTGTAAATGTTTTGTTGCCTTGAGTGTACTCACTAATGATCTTTCCTTTAAAAACTATGGTTAGCATAATAAGGTTTTGAAAATAAGGATTTTGAAATTTATCTAGGGCTGTGGGATTTTTAGGCTCCAATATAAATGAACATGTGGAGTATCTTCTTCAGCCATTGTGAAGGATTTTAAGACATCAACAACTGAGCATAGAAATGAGCATAACACCTTCCCAAGTGTGAGGCCTATGCCACCTGGTGCAAGTCTGAAGCTGTTCCTGAGCAGAAGCCAGGATTTAACTCAGCTACATGTGCAATGTTATACAGGGTCAGCCACATCGTATTGGCTCATCTATAGAGCTGAATCTTTTCCATGGTACTTGGCTTGATACATCAATGATATGACAAAAGTTTGCTGTATAAAGTACATTATGATTGTACACATTTATCTTTCATGAATAGAAACATTGACTGTGTTTTAAATACAATTATGGATATTCTGTATGTTATAGTAACTACTGTACATTCTATGTTTTACTTATCCTGAATAGAATAAATTTCCTGTAAATAGTGTGGCAAACAATGTTTGTGTTGCCTTCTCAGCAATAGGGACTATCATTGAGAATTCATACTGGGGTAAATTCTTTTATTTAAAAAATTGTTTACTGATTATATACTCCGGGATAGGTGCTTGACCCAGTGTTAGAAATATAGTTTCTTTTAAAGACATGAACCATCCTCACACAAGAGGTGTGCTAATGAAATTGGTAGGTGCTAGACAAAAAGTGTTCAGTAAATTATAACTGGTGTAAAAACTCTGTCATCCTTGGGTTTTGTGGGGTTCTGAATCTGCCTGGTGAACAAGAAAGACTTCCTCAAAGAATGTGCATTTGATCTGAGTCCTGAGAAGAGTGAGAATAATGTTGGTAGATCAGCAATGGAGAAGAAACCTGGACGTGAAGAGACAATCAGACAGTAGAAGGACCCAATACAGTAGAAATTGAAGGTGGAAATAGCCAAGACTCACAATAAAGGAAGTATTGAGAAGAAATAAAATGGAAGTGCGAATCTCTGGGAAGGACATAGGAGTTAAGGTGTGGAACTAATAATGTAAAATAAGATGTTAGACATGATGCAGAATTTGGGTGAAGTAGAATAGAGACTGAAAGTATCTGTGAAAAGTCAGAGGCACAGGGGTTAAGATCCATAGATATAAAATACTTCCTGGAACCTGGAGATGTGCAAAGAGAATACATGAAAATTTAAAAAAAATCAATGATTGCTGTGAGTGTTTTATTTTCAGATTGCTGCTACAACTGTAATGGCATCAAAGAATATGATTGCCTTAGCATACAGTGCTGGAGGTCTGGAGTCTGGCAGGGGTATGACAGGGCTAAAAGCAAGCCTTTGAGAGGGTTGTTTCCTATGAGTCATGACCCCTTTGGTGGTCACTAATCAGATATTTACATTACAATTTATAACAGTAGTGAAATTATAGTTATGGAGTAGCAATGAAAATAATTTTATGGTTAGAGTCACCAACCATATTGTTATTGTTGTTATTATTAACTATATCAAATGGTTGCAGTATTAGGATGGTATGAGGTTCAGGGTATTTTTAAAATTTTATGCTTTTCTTGAAATTTTTTTTGTCTTTTAGAAGCTGTCTTCCCTCCTTAGTTCACTGACCACTCCTATCAGTAGCATTCTTCTGGCCACATCTTCATGTATCATGTCCCCTCTGTGTATCCTGCCTCCTTCACTTATATTTATGCAATAGTGCTAGGCATACTTGAATATTCTGGATGCTAATTCCATCTATAGATACTTAAATATATCTATAAAATCTCTTTTGCCATGAAAGACAGCATGTTTATGTGTTTCAGAGTTTAGAGAATTTTGGAAAAGCTGAAGGCACCAATCTACCTACTGTAACTTCTAGCCACTGGGCATGGTGGCACAGCCTTTAATCCCAGCACTTGGGAGGCAAAGGCAGGCAGATTTCTGAGTTCTAGGCCAGCCTGGTCTACAGAGTGAGTTCTAGGACAGCCAGGGCTACAGGGAGAAACCCTGTCCCGAAAAACAAAAACAAAAACAAAACAAAAATTAAAAAAAAACCCAAAACCTTCTAGGCAACATTTAGGTATTTTTCCCTTTAAGTAGAGTCAGATTGCTTAGAATTTTATTGAGAATATTCTGGAATATTTCAATAAGAAAGCAGTGTGGACTTGAAACTATAGCACACGATAATTATGTTAGATAAGAAATAAATACTTCTCCATCTCTGGAGATACAAAACTTATCTGAAATTTATTCATACCATTTTCTACCTCTTGATCTAATCCTTGACATTATTAAAATTTTTTGAATCTCAGTTTCTGCCTCTGATGATAAAAATTATGACAGTATAAGGTCTAAGATTAAGATCAGTATTCTGTGTTTCATTCTCATTTGGGGAAAACAGGAGGGTTTCAAATACATTGCCTGTGAGCTTTCTCCTCTGTGTTGTTCCTATGGCCAAGTCATCTTCCATGTCAAATGGACTTCAGTTACCTGTTGTCTCACAGAACTATTTAAAGAGGACAGTCATTCTGCCCTGCTACCAAGTTCATTTACCTCCGTGAAGTGGAAATTTATGATCTCTCTCTCTCTTTTGTTTTGTTTTGTTTTGTTTTGTTTTGTTTGTTTGTTTCTGGAAACTACTTTATGAGAAGATACTTTTGCTAAAGTAGACATGTCAGCAGATGTTTTGCTACGAACAGACATCATGTTTTTCTGGAAGGGGACACGTAATGTTTTGCTAGAGTGGACACTTGAGAGAACACGTGATATTTGGAAATATAAATATAACTTAATAGACAGTGGATGATGCTGTGTGGTCTTGGTGTTATAAGATATAGGTGTTAACAGCCTTTGCTTGTTTTTGTTGGCCTTTCCTGATGCTGATCTTTGCTGACAACACTGTATGGTATTGGTTTGCCTTGCTGTTCTTTGCTGGTCATCATCTGTAATGACTTCATAGGGAGAAATGCCACCAAAGATTGTCTGGTGGTAATCCAGTGGCTTCTTGTTGCTTCTGTGGACTTGGGCCAAAAGGCAGAGCATCATGGTTTCTTCTGGCTAGAGCTGCTGCTGCTGCTGATTCCTGTGAACCGAACTTCTGATAATCTGACAACACAGATTGGATTTGCTCCAAAGAACCATTTCCGAACAGGTCCACACCCTCCTTTGCTTATTAACCTTTTCTTTCAACAATCTCTGGTGGGTGATGGGCTAGAGGGATGCTAAAGCATTTAGAATCCTTATTAAGAGTAGGGTTAGAAAAATCTGAGCCTATGTGGAGCTCTCATAGAAAGGGACCTAGCATGACTGCCCTCTGAAAGACCCAACAAGCAGCTCAAAGAGTCAGATGCAGATTGCTGCACCCAGCCAATGGACAGAGCAGCTGACCCCCTGTTGTTGAATTAGAGAAGGCTGAAAAAAGCTGAGAAGAAGGGTGATCCTATAGGAGGACCAGCAGTCTCAATTAATCTGGATCCCTGAGATCTCTCAAACGTTGGACCACCAAACAGGCAGTATACACCACCTGATATGAGACCCCCAACACACATACAGTAGAGGACTTCCAGGTTGGTGTATATACTTCTCTTCTTGGTAGTCTGTAAAGTACCTTTTCATACCAAAGACACTGAAATGTAGGGGTGAATGTTCTAAATGGGAATCAAGTAGACCTGTCCATGTCCGAATAATTGGGTGTTATTGCCTTCAGCCATGAGGCCTAGCTGTCAGTTGGCGGAGAGGAACCTACTGTATTTCCAACAGCCTGGGTGGTTTGAGATTTCTAAGGTATCTCTTTGGCCAACAATCCAATTGGATATAATCCAGTCCCATTACTGGAAACTTCATTTGGTGACAAGAGATTGACAGTTGGGAGTCTATCACCCCCATTGTTTGGAGACTTCATTAGGATTGCCTTTATATATTTTAGAAAGTTTCATCTGCACTAGCTTTCCGTATAACCTCTCAAATGTCCCTCAACTATAGCTTTATCTTTCTACATTTCTTCCCTCAACCCCATCTTCCCTATCTTTCCCCACTTGATCCTCCTGTTCTCATCCCCTGCCCCAGCCCACTTATAAGATTTATTCAATTTTCCTTTCCTATGAGAGACCAATTTTTTTTATGAAGAAACACAGGATTATCAAAGCTTAATTTAGTGTTACCAACATGAAGAAGCATCAAAAATTTCTCTCTTGACCTAACCACAAGAAGATTTTCAAGTGAGTTCACAGAGTAACACAGACAGACAAAGCAGACACAAAATGAAGTTCTTTCTGCTAGAAAAATGTTAACTTTATTGAACATGAAAGGTTTCTGATCTGGGTAAGTAACTATGTCTTTGATTTGTATAAAGAAAGAAATAGCTCCTTAGATGGATGATAGGCCCAGTCATGAAGAGGGCAACATGATTCTGGTATAATAAATGAAATGATTTGGGGGTTTTGGCGAGTCTTTCTTTAAAAATCATCTGAAACACAACATCCATAGTTTCTCAGAAGGGAAAAACATTTTGAATGTTAGTGTTATTCATGAATGAATCTCAGAAAATTGATTTCAAAGGCAAAACATTGACTAAGCCCCGGAGGATACAGCGCATATTGAGGAGGGGCTTGAAAATACATTTTCTTAAGGGCCTGATACAATTGGTAAAGCAGTTGTTCATGGTTGTAGAGTACCTAGCAGAGCTACTTAGAGTCTAAAATGAGCAAGGAACAGTCCCATTTCTGCTTGTAATTGTATATTGAAGGACATATATTCTTTTATGTACTGTTCCATTTGCTCAAAAGCTCTTTCCAGAATATTCCATCAAGCTTGCTGTGCTACAAACCTGCTTCCCTTTTAGAGTACAGAGATTGCAACTGTATAGAGAACCTCTACTTTTCATTTCTTCCAGCGCTTGACAAAAGCTACTACATTAGCTGAGGCAAAGTGCTGTGGCAGCGTTCTCAGGCATCCTAAGATGGAGAAATGTCATGGCAAGACAGCAGATGTATGGAGCACATGCTAAGCAATATCAGGCTTTCCTACATTAAATGCAGTTTACAGTTTTTACCTACTGAGTCAGGAGAACTACTCTTCTGAAAATTTGTGAGAGTTCTGGGACCACAGCTGGCAATCACGCAATCATCAGCCCCTGGAGTAGCATTTTTATTTATTTTTAACCCCAATAACCTGAGAAACGGAACTGGGAATTTCAGAAAGCTTGACCTAAGTAAAGAATCAGTCAGAGTTAATGAAGAAAAATAATACTGGCACAATTCAAGACTCTCCAGTATATACAATTGGTAGTCAATAACAATCTATCCTGATAGAATGCTTTCTTGCCTCCTGTGGGGTGTTCTAACCATTCTGAAAATTCAGTATCTCAAGCAGAATTTCTCCTCATTCTCCCACTAATGTCTGTTACTTCTCTGTTTTCCCTATGACAATAAGCTCATTCACATAGTTGTTGAAGACTGACTTAATGAGTCTCTAATTTTAAAGATCATTTTTATTTGTGTGTATGTGTGTATACAGCATCCAGAAGAGAGGTTGGATCTGTTGGAGTTAGATTTAAATGGCATTTATAAGTTGTCCAGTGTGGGGGATTAATTGGTCAGCTAGCTCACTATGAACCATCTCTCCAGTCCAAGACTGACTTCTGGATTCCTGTTTTACCAAATCCTTTTTGTCTTTCTCTGGCTCTCTTTTATCCAAACAAATGATGGACTTCTCCTTCCACCCATGATCATGTTCATGTCTTCTTTCCATGAATACTCATTTATACCCATTTGTCCATCTAGTCTTCTTTGAAATGATTCCCAACCACAGCTCCGACTTTCAGTCTTGCTACTTTGCAGTCTGTTTTGCAAGAGTCAGCGTTCTTAAATGGAATCCCTGCCCCTCTTTGATTTTGAAACATTTCACTTATTTTCCGCTGCTCAACAACAAAATCCAAATCCATTAAGAGATCTTGTTTTCATTTTGGCCCCTTTATTTCATGTGCATTATATTTAAGTTGTCAGTGTTGTATAAAGGCAAATTCTTGCACTTTCTAGAATAAATAGTACTTCCATGCCACCGTTTTCTCTGATTGGAATGATTTTTCTCCTGAGGTGGTTGGAGCAATATTTTATGCTTGTCAGCAGTGTGTACAGCCTCCCTCCTGACCGGTGTGGTGGCCTCACCAAATGCATTGTAATAATATTATTGGAGTGCTAACATGATTTATTATGATTGATTATTTAATTGTCTCTATGCTAGTCTTCCAATAATAAAAGGGTATCTGACAAGTCTGTTTTGGTTCACTATTCCATCTTTGTCTCATGTATATACCAAGACAATTTGAATGGCATAGTTAATAAGCTCTTAAATACTTGTTGAATGAGATTCAATATACATGCTAGATAAGATGACAGGCATTTTGTTTTGGAGATAGAACTTTTCTATGCAGCCTTGACTGGCCTGGAATTAACCAAGTAGGCTGGCCTTAAATGCAAGGTGGTCCTTCTGTACCAGGTTCCTGCGAGCATGGATTATAGGTGTGAGCCATCAAGTTAAGCTATGGTGGGTATATACATACACTGGCTCACCTACTGTTCATAACAAACGCATTATATAGATGCTGTCATGCTTATTATATAGCCCAGAAAGCAGAAGCTGAGCGAAGGAAGCAGAATTGCCTAAAGTCACAAAATGTGGGTTGTGGGAGGCTGGGATTAAATACTATATTTCTATTTTTCTTTCTAAATTTACACAATGAGAGAAAGTGATTGCTTCTACAAATGTGGAACACTGTTTGCACCCAGAGGGCTGGATATAGAATAAGAAGGGATTTTTGCTGCTTTGTCTTTTTAATGAAGCGACACTACACTCAACTCATTCTCAATAGAGATGTGTTTATTCTCATCTGGAAAGATCTAGAGCCTCTCAGGAAGGACATGCTAGAACGCCGGCTTCACTCCCCCAACTTACACCAACCTGAGAGGGCAGGCATTTCACCAGGAAGATCCACGAAGACATTTAGCTCCTGATCTTGGCCACCAGGGCTTGTTCACATGAGCTTCCTGCAAGACAAATCTCCTACTCCATAGTTCCTTGACATAGCTCCCACCTCTGGTGGGACAGCTGGACAAAGAATAGTAAATTTCTTAATAGTTTTCATTCCCCCGAATCCCAATAGAGGTTCCATTAAAACGTATCTACCAGGAACATTTATTTACTACCATAATATGTTGGTATGTGAGAAAACCTACCATATATTGCTCTGTTTTTGTTAAAATATGATAATTACCATTGAAATATTTTCTGCATGACAAATATGGCTCAAATTTTATTGATGCATTTCCGTTCTACAAACATCAACGTTGGAAGCTCCTGGGTGGGCACGAAGTGAACATTTTCTTAGTTTTCATTTTCATGACATCAGATTCATTTTCATGATGCTTCTTTTGTTTCATCTTAATTAAAGTTTTTCATGTAATGTAGTTTTATCATTTTTCTTATTTTTGAGATTATAATTTAAGTACAGTATTTTTCTTTCCCTTTCTTCCATCCAAGACCTCCAATACTCCCTCTCTACTCTCTTACAAATTGACAGTTTTTTCACTAATGGTTATTGCATGCTTATATGTATTTTCATCCATGTTTAACAGACAGCAAGCAATTAAAAGGAGAACAGTCTTAAAATTAAAGCTGTCTCTTAGTGATCTGACTCACTGGAAATGAAGAACAGAGTGATCTGAATAAAGAATTTTAGAATAAATCATCATTAACTGTACATGACACATTGTACACCAGCTAAGTTCTGACACATAATTAGGTACCTAATTAGGTTTTGCAACTCATTTAAAGAGATGGCTTCAATCCCTTGCCCACTACTCACTTTTATTACTCCCACTTGAGTATAATTTAATATTAATATCAGAGAGAACTGTGGCCCAAATACATGAATGCTAGATGGAGATATAAGAAACCTACTTGAATGACCATACACTGACAGTAAATAGTATATGGCTTGAGCATATATACTCAATGGGAAAAGTCTGCTGCTGCAGACATTCTCAGTCTATGATCCCTAAACTTCCTTTCTTTTAAACATGTTGAAACTGAAAAAGTAGGCACTATGTTCAACTAACCCCTTTCCAATAGAGATGTGTTTATTTTTTATGGCTAGCAGGTTTTAATTTAATACACCATTTGTTTAATAAACAGCAGCAATACATACCTTTTCACATGTTTACCATCCTTGAACTTGGAAGAGGTTTTGTCACATTTAATTTCTAAAGACGTTCTTAATAGTACATAAAATACTGTCATGGTTTATGACCAGTGGTTTGCTAGATTCAAAGAATTATGATGTATTGCTCTTCTGGCAACTCTAAATGGAGTCACACAAGGTAGGTCTTATATTTAAATAAACCTACCAGATAAATGGATATTCTGTCATTTTTCCTTCCTTTCAGTCATTATTGCTTTTGGCACTAAGAAAACAGACAAGGACACTAATAATGCTTCCTAAGAGCTCATACAAAAGCAGGAGCAAGAAATATGTCAAATATAATGTTTTAGGTTTCTCTCACCACTATACCAAGTGCCTGAGACAATCAACTTAAAAGAGGGAGGGTTTATTTTAACTCACAGTTTCAGATGTTTTAGTTGCCAGTGAAGGAAGATAACAGATGCTCATGCATAGCAAAGTTGCTCATATCACAGTCAGAAATAGAAGAGAAGAGCCTATGGTTCCACAATCTTCTTTGAGGACAATTTCCAAATGATCTAAGACTTCTCACTAACCCTTACCTCTTAAAGGATAAGGACACCTTTATCCTGTTTTTTTTTTTTTTTGAACACTAAACTTTTAACATTTGGAGTATGGAGTAACATTTAAGATGCTGTGTGTGATATAATGTGAAAAATTGCAGTGAACATTGGATTCAAAACCCAATACCTGGCCGAGGGTGGGGTTATAGTAGCTAAGACTCTTCTTTTGACATATACAAAAGTATACTCTCATTTCTATATACTTGTAATGTTGTGACAACTATTTTTGGTTATCATACCAGTGATAACAAATCATGGAAAACCGTGGTGACCTTGCGCTCCATCTCTGTTCACTGACTTGATTTTGGATATAAGATTTTAGTGCATTGGTACCACTGCTTTAAAAAACAAGCAGGCAAACAAACAAACAAAATGACAATAAAGATTCCTAAAGTCCCCACCATGAGGTTCTGGCCCAGTGGGTGAGTGACCTAGAAATTATGTTTCTAATAAATAATTTGTTTCTCACTCAGTGTGCTTTAGATATACAAAGTTCCTTTTGTCCATATTTTGAAAGACCCTGGACTAGACACAATAGATTAATACTAGCACTACTAGATTTCACTTTCTTGCTATTTGTTGAAGCTTGAAAAATTTCAATGGGAGTGTTCTAAGGATAGTGCAGGGAGCAGAAAATGGAGGTTTATTTTACTTGCTTATACTAGCTTCTATTTGACAATCAAGAAAGCAACTTTGTAAAGTCTCTGAAAGTAAGGACAAAGAGAGAGAGAGAGAGAGAGAGAGAGAGAGAGAGAGAGAGAGAGAGAGAGAGAGAG
>NC_034593.1:104059373-104071510 GCF_900095145.1 Mus pahari | reverse complement strand
CAGATTCTTAGAACTGGGTAGTGTCTGTTCATTTTAGTGGCCAGGCTAGTCAGTGTTTTTTTTTTTTTTTTTTTTTTTTTTTTTTTTTTTTTTTACTTACTTGGAGAGTATTGTACTTGCATTGTCTATGAGGATGCAACAACTGCATTTTATGTCTATAAAGACAAGAACAAATCATACTTTTGTTTTTTCTTTGGTTATTTAAAAACAAACTTTTCCCCTTCAATTTATTCTTTGAAAATTTTGTACATATGATTAATGTATCTTGTTTATATCTACCCGTCAAGCCCCCAAACCAACGTCCCCAGAATCCTCCCTCTATTACATCTCCCTCCCAAATTTACATCCTCCTTTTATTATTTATTTGTTAATTTATTTTAATTCACTAGCTCTAATTTGTACTGTCCATATGTTCATGGATGCGGTGTCATCTACAGAGCCATAGACAACTTTTCAGTGGTCACACTTTTTAACAAAAGTGCCAAAACCTACATTTAACCTCTACGAATGAATTACTTTTCACTTGGGTAGCTGTAAAATTTTTTTACACTGATTTTAAAACTGTGGATGTAGAAAGCTTGAATAAATGAGCATATATGTTGAATATTTACTTAAATGTACAACCAGACTGTCACTTACCACTTGCTTTAATATCATGGTTTAGGCATCATGAAAACAACCCAAAATCCTGTTGTAAATGGCTACTTGCACTTAATAAAGAGCTTTGGATCTTCAGTGATTGGTTACGTAAACACGATTTTTGACTAGCTTTTATTAACTATTTAATTAAATTCATGTTTATTTTTATTTATTCTATTAGTTTTGAATACGAAGAAAGATTTTTTTTTTTGGCTCTGATTTTCAGAGGTTTCCAATCATGGATTCCTTACTCATTGTGAGGTAGAACATCAAGGTGATGGGAGCTTGTGGTAGAGAAGTCTACTTAGCTCCTCCAGTAAGGAAGTCAGGGGAAAGAAAGGAAGGGACTAGGATCAGATACCAGAAGAGACATAGGATGAGTGACCTATGTCCTCCAACCAGGCGCTGTTGTCTGCAGCCCCACAGCTTCTCAATAGTCTAGACAATATTTGAATTTATGAATTGGTTTACCAATGGATATAGGTGGAGTCGGTCCTTTCCCAGAAGGCTCACCTGTCAACACTGCTTATGCTAAGGAAAAAAAGTATGCATTTCATCCTTAAGCCATAAAGCATCATTAAAAAAATGCATGACTCTTCATTCAAGATCCAAAGAAAAGCATGGCTATTGGGATAAAGACTATTCACATGTATGTCCCGTGGCTAAGTTTGTATCTGTGTAACTCTGCTTACATGGTGAATACTGGGCAAATGCTTTTCTGAGTTTGTTTTGTTTTGTTTTTTAATGTATAGATTCAAGGAAACTTCGATGATGGAAGAAAATGCTGTAGGCTTTCTCCTTTTCACACACACATAATCTCACATTTGCTGAATGTGTTCCTCTATCATCGGATGCCATTTCCCCAGTTCACACTCTCATAAATACATAAACCTATCTCAGAAGTTATAGCTTTGAGTTCTCTCACCATTTGCCTGTCTTCCTCCCTCTCATTACTCATTTTTTAGCTATTTGTGCTTAAAGAGGTGTTTATTCATTTCCTAGTAGGATCTCCTCTGGTTAGTTAATTTTGTTCACTGATGTGCAGTGGGTAGATTTTCCTCTCCAGGGAGATCCTACACAATTTCCATCAGGATCTCTGATAGAGGGTTCTGTGATAGCCCATTACCGCTAAAGTGATTTGCCAGAGTGAGTGGGCTTCCACTGAGAGTCAGGTGCTTTGAGGGAACTTGGGCTATTATCAAAAAAAATGAATAAAGGGATTTAGGGATTTCTTCACATTCAAAATTACTTCTGTTTCTTTATGCTTTTCCAGGATTCTTTTATAAACCCCTAAAGTTCATTTTGCTTCTTATGCAGAGGTTGCTTAGCAGTGTCTTTCTTAGATGTAAGATAGTAGCTGCAGCCAATATGTTCCATAACCATGAAGTACCTAGCAGAGGATTGTGATGACAGAAAACAATTTTAATTGACTGGCAATTTGTTTCTATGATATACCTTCTAGTTATTTTTATTAGACAACAGTTTTATTTTTTAAGTACATTAACAAATTTCACTAACCGAAAATAATCACTTTCTTAGAATCAAACTTTCAGAGTTTACAACTCCTGCTTTCTGTCAAAAGTTCGCATCACTTAAATTCTTCTACACTGATAAATACAATCAATCAACAGAGAACATGTTCTGGGAAATTAATTGTTGTCAGTTGATGTATTTAATGGGATATCACACTTCATTAACTCAACTAACTCATTAAGCCTAATCAGACATGTAAAAGAAAAAGTTAATGATCAAAGTTAAAAAATAAAATCTGGACTTCAGAGAATTCATTTGTGACACATAACATAGGCATCCACTGATATGGCTCATTTATTCCAGAAAATTCCTTTCATAAGGTCTAATTTTGTACTAAAAGATTATATGTGTTCTTTATTTATAGCATACATATCTAAAAACAGTAGGAAGGGTTAGAAAAAGAAACAATTAATTTGGAGTTTAGAAACTCATGGATAATTGTAGATTTCTATGCCTAGTATAGACATGTTGAATTAATATGTATCTTCCATTCAAAGCCTTAAAATAATAATTATTATTTTATGTTAATACTATTTTGATAAAATGTCTAGTTTTCTTTTTAAAAATGTCTAGTATTTCTTTCTCTTCTTTTATTCTTTAATCTTTTTACAGTCCAGTGATTATCCCCCTCCTGGTCCACCCTCTGAATTTTCCTTGTCTCATACCTTCTCCCTTGTCTCCAAGAGGATGTTCCCCCCACCCCTATTCCCACTAGACCTTCCCACTCCCTGGGGCCTCAAGTCTTTCCAGTGTCAGGTGCTCACTGAGGCCAGACCAGGCAGTCTTCTGCTGTATATGTGTCAGGGGTCTCATATCAGCTGGTGTATGTTACCTGGTTGGTGGCTCAGTGTCTGAGATATCTTGGGGGTACAGGTTAGTTGAGAGTGCTGCCCTCCTCCTCAGCTTCTTCCAGCTTTTCCCTAATTCAACCACAGGGGTCCTCGGGTTCTTTCCATTGGTTGGGTATAAGTATCTGTATCTGTTTCAGCTGCTTGTTGGGCCTCTTGGAGGGCAGCCATGCTATAAGCACACCATAGCTTCAGTTATAGTGTCAGGCCTTGGAGCTTCCCCTTGAGGGGGGTCCCAAGTTGGGCTGGTCACTGGACCTCCTCTCCTTCAGTCTCTTCTCTATTAATCTTGAAGTTCTTTCAGACAGGAACAATTCTGGGTCAGAGTTTTTGACTGGGTGTGGGAACCCCATTCTTCTACTTGATGTCCTGTTTTTCTACTAGAGGTAGATTCTACAAGTTCCTTCTGCCCACTGTAGGGTATTTCATCTAAGGTCCCATCCTTTGAGTTCTGAGAGTATCTCAACTCCTAGGTCTCTGGTACATTCTAGAGGTTCCCCCACCCCCTACTCCCCAAGGTTGCCTGTTTTCATTCTTTTTGCTGGCCCTCAGGGCTTCAGTCCTGTCCTCCCCCTCCGCTCTCCCACAATTTCTGATTATGTTCCCCTCTTCCTCTCCCTGTCCCTTATCCCTTTGTTAGTCCTTTGAGGATTCCATAAGATATGTTTAAGTCATATTCACTTCCCAAACTCTTCCGATCCTCTCTCTCTTCTTTATCTATTCAGTGGTGTCTATTCCCTTCTTCCTTTCTTTCCTTTTTCCTTCCTTCCTTCCTTCCTTCCTTCCTTCCTTCCTTCCTTCCTTCCTTCCTTCCTTCCTTCCTTCCTCCTTCCCTCCCTCCCTCTCTTTTTTTCTCTCTCTCTCTCTCAAAACAAAAACAAAAACAAAACAAAAACAAAAAACCAAAAACAAAACCAAAACCCTTAAGGACAAGTTGGTGGTGGCCAGACATTTTTAGACTGGTCATTTTCTCCTGCAATGTGGCCAACTTACCAGAATCTAGGCTTTTAAGAAAGGTACTTCTTCCTTTCCCAGAAACCAATAATTGTCAAAATTATCCCCTTTCTGCTACTGGTAAAAGATCATGCCTAACTCCCTTCTCCATGCTAGAATATTGTCTGGCTTGGGCTAGCACCAGTGTTGTGTAATATTATAACTGTTAAAAGTTCCTATGTGCACTTTCTCTGTTCTGTCCAGAGGACATGGTTTCCTTGTAGTCACCTACCACCTGTGGCTCTTAAAACATTTTCTCCTGAAGTCTCTATGGGGAGAGAAGATGATTGTGTCTTCCATTTATGTCTGGGAGTTACTCAGCTTCTTTCCCCTGTACCTTGCCCAGTGGTCTCTGTGTGAAACACTGAGTACTGCAAATAGGTGTTTTTTGATGATAGTTGGGAGAAATATATTAATAAGCAAGGATAAGTATATGTCATTAATAGTCAGTTTAAAATTATCTCAACCCATCAGACTAACAGTAGTAGGCTCTTCCCTAGAACCTATGATTTGTCACATCATAAATTCCTGGCCTGCTAATGGTGCCACTATAGTTTTCACCTTGTGGAGCAGGACTTACATCCAAGCATAAAGTGGTTGCTGGATACTATGATGCTCATTCCCTTATTGTACTAGTTGGCATGACCTACCAAGTCAATCATTGTTATAGCTCTTGAACTTATAGTTACTTATAACCAGTGATTGCTTGCTCCAGTAGCATGCAGAACAGTTTCTAGCAGTATGCAAGCTACCCAGTAGGGGTAAGTTTCCAAGTCCATAGCAACTTGATATCATCATGTTCTATGACATAGGATCTAACTGTCAAGTTCCAGGGGATAGCAATGATCATTGACAATAGTCTGCAATGCTTTGGTTCTATAAAACCTCAGTAGTAAACAACTTCAGTAACACAACCCTACAATTGGCATTTTTATTTGTCAGTGTCTAGTGGAGTTATTGTTGCCCTGTTGTGGTGTTACTTCATTTTTACTCTTGTTATATAGGTATATAGATATATTTTTTTACAAACTTCTATAGTAGTTAGTTTCCATTTGACTGTTTGAAATGTCTTTAGTGTTATTTAATTTCTTCCTGTACTCTCTCATTTTTCTTTTTGTCCCTTCCCCATCCTAATCTCTTTTTATCCTTTACACCAGAGCATTCTGTCCTCCCTCCCATGAAAGCCTCTCCCTGTGGGCCTTTATTAATTTCTTGATTTTTATGGGTAGTCTAAAGGAAACATATCTTTGCAGTTACAAATCATATATAAATAAGAGAACTCATGTACTGTTTCCTTTCAAGAACTTGACTACCAACTCAAAATTGTTTCCAGATCAATCCATTTATCTAAAAAAACATTACAATTTCATTTTTATTAGACATTTTCTTTATTTACATTTCAAATGCTATCCCAAAAGTTCCCTGTACCCTTCCCCACCCTGCTGCCCTACCCACCCACTCCCACTACTTGGCCCTGGCATTCCCCTGTATGGGGCATATAAAGTTTGCAAGACCAAGGGGCCTCTCTTCCCAATGATGACAGACGAGGCCATCTTCTGCTATACATGCAGCTAGAGACACGAGCTCTGGGGATGCTGCTTAGTTCATATTGTTGTTCCACCTATAGGGCTGCAGACCCCTTCAGCTCCTTGGGCACTTTCTCTAGCTCCTCCATTGGGGGCCCTGTGTTCCATCCAATAGATGACTGTGAGCATACACTTCTGCATTTGCCAGGCACTGGCATAGCCTCACAAGAGACAGCTATATCAGGGTCCTTTCAGCAAAATCTTGCTGGCATATGCAATAGTGCCTGCATTTGGTGGCTGATTATGAGATGGATCCCCAGGTGGGACCGTCTCTGGATGTTCCATCCTTTCATATCAGCTCCAAACTTTGTCTCTGCAACTCCTTCCATGGGTATTTTGTTCCCTATTCTAAGGAGGAATGAAGTATCCACATGTTGGTCTTCCTTCTTCTTGATTTTTGTATTTTGCAAATTGTATCTTGGGTATTCTAAGTTCCTAGACTAATATCCACTTATCAGTGAGTGAATATCATGTGAGTTGTTTTGTGATTGGATTACCTCACTCAGAATGATATTCTCCAGATACATCCATTTGCCTAAAAATTTCATAAATTCTTTGTTTTTAATAACTGAGTAGTACTCCATTGTGTAAATGTACCACATTTTCTGTATCCATTCCTCTGTTGAGGGACATCTGGGTTCTTTCCAGCTTCTGGCTATTATAAATAAAGCTGCTATGAACATAGTGGAACATGTTTCCTTATTACCAGTTGGAACATCTTCTGGGTATATGCCCAGGAGAGGTATTGCTGGATCTTCCGTTTGTACTCTGTCCAATTTTCTGAGGAACTGCCAGACTGATTTCCAGAGTGGTTGTACAAGCTTGCAATCCCACCAGTAATGTAGGAGTGTTCCTCTTTCTCCACATCCTCATCAGCATCTGCGGTCACCTGAGAAGACATAATTCTAGCTCCTCAAACTATTCCACAAAATAGAAACAGAAGGTACTCTACCCAATTCATTCTATGAAGCCACAATTACTCTTATATCTAAACCACACAAAGATCCAACAAAGAAAGAGAACTTCAGACCAATTTCCCTTATGAATATCAATGTAAAAATACTCAATATAATCCTCGCAAACTGAAACCAAGAGCACATCAAAACGATCATCCATCATGACCAAGTAGGCTTTATCCCAGGGATGCAGGGATGGTTTCATATATGGAAATCCATCAACGTAGTCCACTATATAAACAAACTCAAAGCCCCAAATCTCATGATTATCTCATTAGATGCTGAGAAAGCATTTGACAAAATTCAAAACCCCCTTCATGATAAAAGTCATGGAAAGATCAGGAATTCAAGGTCCTTACCTAAACATAATAAAAGCAATACAAAGCAAACCAGTAACCAGCATTAAACTAAATGGAGAGAAGGTGGAAGCAATCCCACTAAAATCAGGTAATAGACAAGGCTGCCACTTTTTAAAAGGTGTTTATGAACTGTAGAAGTTCTCTGGTAGAATTTTTGAGGAATCTTATGTGTACTATCATGCCATGGTTTTTACTTTTTTAAATCAAAAAATCAAGTGTCCACAGGTGTGTAGATTTACTTCTCAGTCTTCGATTTGATTCCATTGATTAAGGCAAATGCATGGAACTTGACAATATCATCCTTGGTGAGTCCCAAAAGGACATGAACCTTATGCACTTACTTATAAGTGGATATTAGCTATAAAATACAGGATACCCATGCTACTCTCTATAGATCAAAGAAGCTAAAGAAAAAGAAAGGCACAGGTAAGGGTGCTTGAACTTCACTTAGAACAGGGAATAAAATTGTCATAAGTAAATGGAGAGAGGGAAGTGATTGAGAGAGAGAGAGAGAGAGAGAGAGAGAGAGAGAGAGAGAGAGAGAGAGAGAGAAGGGAAGGAAATGGGGGAGTTTAAGATGAGGTGTGGGGGGAGACAGGATATATGGCCATGAGAATGAATGGAAATCTGCAACTGACAGGGGTGGGGAGGTGGGGAGGTGGGGGGCATCTCCAGGATGACACAGAGACATGGTATAGGGGAAGCACCCAAGAGTCAATAGGGGTAGCTTTAGCTGTGACTCACAGCATTGGGGAAATGGAACCTGAAGTGGCTACCTCCTGTAGCCAAGCAGAAAGCATAGTAGAACAAAAGGGACATCATCCCACCTACAGAACTTTCAACCTAAAATTTATGCTGTCTACACGAAATGCAGGGTTGGGGGATACAGCAGAGACTGAGGGAATGGCCAACCCATAAGTGGCCCAACTTGAGACCCATCCCAAGGGTAAGAACCAATCCCTGATACAATTAATGATACTCTGTTATGCTTGCAGACAGGATCTACCATGGCTGTCCTCTGAGAGGCTCCACACATCATCTGACAGACACCCACAGCCAAACAGTGGATAGAGCTTGGGAAGTCTTATGGAACAATAAGAGAAAGGATTATGGGTCCCAAAGGGGAAGGAACTCCACAGAAAGATCAACAGAGTCAACTAACCTGGACCCTTGGGGTTCTCAGAGACTGAACCACCAACCAAAGAATGTACATGAGCTGGGCTTGGTCTTCATGTGGGTCCAGAACAACTGAAGTGGGCGTTATCCCAGAAGCTGTTGCCTGTATATGAGATATGTTCTTTTAGCTGGGCTGCCTTGTCTGGCTTCAGTGGGAAAGAATGCACCTAACCTGGAAGACTTGATGTGCCAGAGTGGGGGGTACCCAGACATCCCCCACCCTCTCAGAGGAAAAAGGAAGGGGATTATGTGGGAACGATTGTAGGAGGAGAGACTGGGAAGGGGAAGTTAGCAGGATGTAAAGTGAATAAGTAAAAAGAAAATTAGAAATATCCTACATTTTTTGTTATCCATTCATCAGTTCAATATTTAAGCTGTTTTTTATTTTCTCGTTTGTGAGTAGAGCAGCCATGAACATGAATGAGCTGGTATCTCTACGATAGGATTGGAAATCTTTCTACCATCAGAAAAATAAGGTGTTGTATACATTATAAGAACAGACATTTGCTACATTTGCTACATTTGCTACATTTGTTTTTAGCAAAGTGGGGAGTTTCAAATCAAAGGTCTCTATTGAGCTTTGCTTTCCATTGAACAGGGTGGGTTGAGATGAGAGTGGCAAATGGGAGCAGGGTTTAACTGTTGTTAATTTACAGCGTTTGATGTCTGATGCCAGTCTGGAATGTCTATTTGTGGACAACAGCCATATTGTGATGTTACTATTCTGTTAACCTGGCCTTGAAGTTGTTTCACATATCTGAACCTGAACCTTCCCAACTGGCCTTTTTATGTATGCTAATTTCAGAGGCAACATGTTGTTTGTACTGAATTCACAGGCTTTTGCCAAAGTTTTCTTGATGTCACTTTCTAATTAGGAAGGCAGTGTTAGGCTAGTCTGGGAAAATGTTATCCTCTGGTTTGTTGTATTTGATTTTCATGTTACATCTTGATAAGTAAGATAGTTTTAAGGATGCTCATTCTATGAATAACATAGACAGTTTTTGTTGTTGTTGTTGGTTTACATCAGAGAGGAATTAAAAGACCTAAAGGGAATTCTAGGCAGTTTCTTCAAGGACTAGGTTTAACTGTCTTATATATGAAATGAGGATACAAAAGGCCAAGGGGGTTATTGGAAATCTCACAAGAGGTAGCAGTCTTTTATCTGATTTTTCTCACAGCAGACTTTTATTATTCCATACAGAACTTATGATGAAAAAGCTTTAATTTATTTAGTCTTTGCAATTCCATGCCAGAGAATACCATAAATTCATCTCTCTCAAAGCTCAGTGATATGGTTAATCTGGTGTTTTTCCTATTGCCTTGATGTTGAAAATATGTAATTTACTTTAGAGCATATTTGATTATTGTGATGATAGGGAAGATCTCTTTCTCTAAGAATTCTTGTTAGGTATTTTTTTAATCAAAAATTTATCCAGTACTTATTATCAGCCAAGTATTATTATATGTAATAGGGATATAAAAATGATGAATCAGACATCAGCCCTGCCACCCTGGGGCTTAGACTTGTGTTCATCTTTAAATACCAGTGTATTTCAGGACCAGTGGAGGAGACTTTCAATCTCAATTAGCTAGGCTGCAAATAAGTGTAGAAGAGGGAAAGGCAATCTATTTAAATGACATTCTACAAACCATGTGCATATCTACAGATGTTCAGTTTTCTGCTGATGTGAAGCAACCTTCTTTTTCTCAGAGGAATGACACATACTCCCCTATGGCCAACTTGAAGGATTTGACATTTTCAATGAATCTTTCCACAATTTTCACATTGAATTTTCTTATCTTCTCATGCATTTCTCTTTCCATCAGTTTTGATGGTTTTCATATTTCACTCTCTATGTTCTTTGACATATCAATTTTATATTCTTCCTGAATTATACAAGGCTCTTATTTAGCTGCAGATTTTATCTTTGCATTGTACAATTTCTTTCCTTAGCTTTTAAGGGCTACACATTCTGACTGCTGCGCCTCTGAGAATTGAAATGTTATCTTTAAGATGTTTTGTAGGCTTCGAGTTATTTTGTGTGCCAAGCTTGCAGATGCATATCCCTTAAAATTTTTTTGTAGCCACTGGAAGCTTCTATTTGGTCTGGTGTCAGTGATTTCTAGTTAATAGCTTAGGATGTGTTTTCCTGTTTTAAATAAGACATATGTCACTGTTCTCTTTCTGTTAATTTTGTTGTCAGATTGATATTCTAGGGTGATTTAGATGGTGCTAAAATGATACACAATATAAAGACATGCCATAAACTGAAAATGCTTTTCCATCTATCACCTCTCTCAGCCAAGAGCTAAGTGCAGCTTTTGATGCACTATTGCTGCTCTTGGTGTATCTGAGAGGGTGAAACTAGATAGCTATAGTTACTCTTACTCTATGATTTGTTCAGAAATTTCTGTACCTAGTTATTCATTTCTCTCTATATAGCTTTATCTGTAATGATATAGTCCCAGCACAACAATGAGGAACTGTAGAACTGAAAAAAAAAATGTCAGTGCCATAGTTTCTGGTCAGTCATCCTGGATAAAAATGGTGAGCTTCCAGTTCAATGAGGGATATGGTCTCAAAACAATAGAGTGGAGAGTAATAGAAGAGAGTATAAGAAATCTGATACACTGATATTAATGTGTCTGTATATGAAGCACATGGGTATGCACATCCAGAACTCACATGCATGTACCACACAGAGACAGAATTGGAGAGAGGGAGGCAGAGACTCTGCATTCATCCATAGAAATGAGCTCTATGCTTATTTTGTTATATCTTCTTCCACTTTTGTTAAAGTAATAATTTATTAGGATTGTAAATGTTAAGCCATTGTCTCTAGTTTATTGCTTCCATACTCTCTGAAGGAAGACCAACTATTATGACCTTGGTAAGGATAATTTTTATTTTTAAGTTCCCTTAAATGTCATGGAATATTCATCACAAATAAGATGAAGACTTATATGATATAGATGAATAACAAAATGATTCATGTTTTCTTATAGTTTGCACACAAAACTCCTCCACAGCTTTGTATTTTGCAGGATGGTTCCCCAGATTCTAAAGCTGATTTGAAGCCCAAGAGGCTTTTAGGAGATGGAAGCATGGTTGCTGGAAACAGGCCCTTCATTTTGGACAATTGAGGTTATATCCAGGAATGGTTCTGTTAGTATCTTTGCTTTCTAAACTACCATAATGCCTCACACTCTCTACAACAGACAGAACCATTCTTTATACTTTCCTTGCTTATGGAATACATCCTTTTGAAAATATGACCCAGTACAGATTCCTTGTAGGCTTACATTTTTTCAAAAGCTACTTTAATAAGGGTTATTAAACGGTGCAGCCCTCCTTCTAGCCTACTGTCCAAGGCAGGGGCAGAAAGAAGGTAAATAAGACAACAGGATATGGACCTGTTTAGAAAGAGTTCATTGGGGGTGAATCCGATCTTCATTGTCAGGAGACCAGAAGTCCAGTTCTGTAGTGTCAGGACACCAAACAAGAATCAGCAGCTGTGGCATGATCCAGCAGAAACAACCAGACCTCCACCGAATCAGCAGGAGTCAGTGGGAGTGACCAGAACCAGTCAGGACTCCAGGAGTTTTCTGCAGTGCCTCTCTCAACAGAGCAAAAACAGGAAACCAACAAAGTGTTGCAAGGCTAGCTATGCAATTAATGTACACAATACTGTCCATTGAGTCCTATTTATACTGTCTCCAAACATTGCATGTCCTCCCAGTGGTCTTGCCTTAGCAAGTCATCATGTGAATCTGCATCACAAGACACAACCAGAAACTCCCACTTTATTCCTCTTCCTATGTTTTGCAAGGCATTTTGTCATAGCATTGTTAGAGAAATAGTATACTATTCAGGCTAAATAAAATGAAATGAAATAAAATAAAATAAAATAAAATAAAAAGCATTACTAGAACTATCAATGTCCTTCTAATACTCTTCTGCTGAGCATGGTGTGTCCCTAGTGGAGACAGCATGATATGGTTCCAGACCCTGGGACAGGGCCCTAGTGTGAGCCTTTTTTTTTTTTT
>NC_034593.1:104057922-104058964 GCF_900095145.1 Mus pahari | reverse complement strand
GTTTGGTGGCTGATTATGGGATGGATACCTGGGTGGGGCAGTTTCTGGATGGTCCATCCTTTGTCTCACAAGCCATCTTGATTGTCAATGGCTGCTGTGGGCATAAGGCTTATTAGTGTAAAAATGTATATATTTTTTGAAACTAGTACTGGAAGTGGAGGACTCTTTCCTTTAGAAGAATGTTCTCTCTTAACATTAATGTCTCTGTGATAATTAGAAATAGCACTAGCCCAGTAGTCAAGGGTGTGTCCATATTTTAACAAAATGGTAAATACTGGGACCTTCAGGACAGCCATTAAGGCTGTGGAAAAGAACTCTGACTATGCTAGTTTTCAAATATATAATTTCTTCACTATGCAAAAACTAAGGGTACAATATGAATTATGAGAGGCTTCATGAATGTAAAATAAGAAAGGCAGCTACACTATAACCAGCTCTCAGAAAGATAAAAAGGCAGGCAGATTTCTGAGTTCAGGGTCACCCTAGGATAAAGCAAGCTTAGGCTCAGGTGTGATAGAAATTACGATTTCAGGATGGTGTCCAACACAGCTAGCTTATCATCTGTGTTTAACAGAGGCAGGCAGATCTCTGAATTCTTTTGTAATATTAAAAGAAAATGTGTGCTTGCTATTTCCTAAGAATTAAAGGGCTGGGGTCAAGTGTTGTTAATTCATATGATAATCAAGAGGAAACCTGAAGTAAATGACTGAGTAGAAAACTAGGCTTTTGGTCTGCATGATGTAAGCTGCAGAAAGCCATAGCAGTTCTTTAAAATTTATTGTTGAGAGAGTTGAGCTATCTGGAGATCTCTGGAGAGCACAAAATGGCTCTTAAAGACTTTTTTTCTAACAGGACTTCTCTCTTTGTTGGAAGATCCAATAATTATTTTTTTATAGCAGCTTTTCTGACTTTGGTCAGAAACACATGAGCTATCCAGATAGCTTTTAGAATTTTTACTAGGAGAGAGAGCTGCCTCAACCAGAGAGTTTTTAGAATAGCAAGAAAAATTTGTCTAGAGCAGAACAGAGCCCCCCCCCCCCAC
>NC_034593.1:104033422-104057537 GCF_900095145.1 Mus pahari | reverse complement strand
TATATATATATATATATATATATATGAAACCCTTATTACAACATTATGCTATCATATTGGCAAGGTGGTATAGTAGGAACCACTGCTTGCTTCCCTCAAGAAGAAAACAACACAGCTATCCATAATTGAAAATAGCCCAGGGAAAGCTCATGGGCCCAATTAAACCCGCATCAGCACAGTGGTGCGATCAAGCAAGCAAACAAGCAAACACAGAGTAACTTTGCAGACAGACAGGAGCTATCAGTACGAGCTAAGCAGTATGAGCCAGAGCAGTCTCATGGCCCTCTTTGCATTAGGCACTTTTGCCTCCGAGATAATCAGTAGTCATTCATTTTGTAAATGCTTAGAGAGGGAAATGCTACTGTAAAATACCGGTACATGAAGGAGCCCTTGGTCTTTCCAACCCTTTATGCATTCAAGACTCTGAGGATATGGCTACACCAAATATACCTGAACTCTATGGTTGCCTCCATGGTTGCTTCATGTGCTCCTGTGTTCTAAATCCCAGCTCTGTAGCAGTTCCATGTGTGCTCCCAATGCATACACTAGAGTCACTATTGCTGCAAACTATCTCTGCCCTGGGGCCTTGCACAGTATTTGATATGGACAGACATAGACTATAGGTTATGGCTACTTGGCTATTTATTCTGTGACAGTCTGCATCTCTGACATCTGAAGCATCACCCGAGAGTTAGCACTTTTCTTAGACCACAGAGTCATACCTTAGCTGTCCCGTATGTACATGAACTTCTGTCTATATCTGTGAACACCCCATGTGGACCTGTGTCTCAGACACTGAAGCCCTGAACCTACTACTACTATTGGCTAGTTTGAACTTCAAATTTCAAAGTTACAGTCTCTGTACATGCTTGACAAATTACTGACAGGCACCTGTTGTGACAGAGGGCTCAAGTCTCTGGAGGGGAAGACAGAAGCAAGCCCAGCCCCCGTTCTCTCTCTCTCTCTCTCTCTCTCTCTCTCTCTCTCTCTGAGTTTATAAGAAGTCACATTGTACCATGAACTTGTATTTATTACTCCTTTAGGCCCTGCCCCAAAACTGTAGTAGACACATTTGTAGTCCTATCTACTGAGTGCCTATCTGGTACTGCTTGTCACCAGGTCAGAATAGGCTGCATCTCATGTTTGAATCTTGATGACTCCTCTTGATAACTTGCAAGAATCAGAAACCCCTTTTATTTGAGGACCCAAAGGTTCTTTCTTTCAGGTATCTTGCCATATTATTCCTTGCAGCTATCTCTCTGAACGAAGCTTCTCTTTGCTTGCAGGCATGCTTTCTCCCTACAGTGCCCCATTTCTTCATAAAGCCAGTCTGAAGGATGATCTCATGTCAGCTTCTTACCAGGATCTGGCTTCTCTGCTCTTTCATCTTTGCTATAATTCAGTTATGGCTTCCCAGATGGGAGAAAAGAAACCAGGAGAAACATAGTTGTCTTTGCCACTCAGTACCACAACTCTTATTCTTACCAAGGCCAGGCTTCCATACCCAATCCAGAGGGCATCTTCTACTTACCAATAGAGGAGTTTTTTTTTTTTTTTTTCTCATAGTAAACAACCAGTAAGGTATTGATTGCTTCATTAAATATGCAGGATCAATGGAAGATTCCAAGAAAAATGAAAAACCAAGGAGACAACTCCACCAAAGGAAAACACCACTTTCTAATAATTGCTATCAAACAATTAATGTTCATGAAATTTCTCATCTAATATCTAACAAAAAAAGAACTCTTTCTAAATAATTGCAGTAAATTTCAGTATAGAACAATAACTTGAACACATTAGAACTATTTATTATACAAATGCAAATTAAATACATACATTGGAATATGTAAATAGAAACTCAGGACCCAGGGGTTGGATCGATGACTCAGTGGTTAGGAATAATTGGTGATCTTTTAGAGGAACAGGTTCAGCCTCTAATACCCACATGGGTGACTTACAACTCCCTATACCTCAAGCTCCAAGGGATTCTCATTCCCTTTTGGGTCCCATAGGCATCCATACACATAAGTACACATGTGTAAAAAGAAAATAATTCCTCAAAAAAATTAACCTGAAGAGTACAGTGAATGAAGACTATGATGAAAAAATGCATTAGAGTAAACAGTGGTGCTCAAAGTGGCAAAGAAAGGGGCAGTGTCATTAAGACAGCTTCTCTAAAGTTTCCTGTTAACTTTGGGACTAGGTAATCAGGCCCCAACCATCAACAGAAGCCATAGTATCCCCACCTATCAGTTGCTGTGAATAAAACCACACAGCCTACCTTGGGACTGGCCTGTTTATGATTCTGTAGCTCTTTAACAGAGACCACAGGTGGCTCTATTTCAGAATAATTATTGATTCCTTAAGTCTCACTATCACAAGGAAGTTTCCATGTCCAAGCTACCAGACCTCAAGATATCAGAGGGCTACCAAGGGCACATACCCTTATATGTATAATGGGTTTGCTTTAGCTGAGCGTGTTCCTCTTTCATTTTTCCTCACACAATCTTTAGGTCATACATCAGTCCTTCATTCCTAGCAATGTAAGAGCCTTCTGCCCCTCACCTGTTGCCAGATTATCAAGGACAGTTTGACTATGGACAACTCATCAATCATTCAGCATGAAACTGAAGAGGTCAACTCACAGCATTTGGAAAATTCTACCAGACCCCAGAGCATAAAACCCCTCCCTTCCTGGAAGGGAGAAGAGGTCAATGGAGCATGTAGGCACCCTTCCCTTCCTGGATTACATTCCTCAGGAAAACTGCAGGGCAGACTGACCATTGGCCACCTACAGACAAAGGAAGTCCTTGCTACCTCATTCCCTAAGGACCATTAAGTTTAAAAGTCACACTGTTCTCCCAATCACATTGTGCCTAGTGGCTGTTGCTCTGTTCTACTCCTGAAAACATTTAAAAAACTGGCTGAACAGGCTGCCTGATATTGCCGCCTCTCATTCCAGTGCAGGACAACCCCAGTGCACTGGAACAATAAATTCCTCTTGTTTTTCCATCAATCCTTGGCTCCCCATTCTTCACCTTGGGGTCCCCAGGAGCTAAGGCTCTTTAGAGTCTTACAAACCTCTGTCTTTCTCTGAAAACCAATAGGGAGAGATTTCCTCTCTTCTGACTTGGCTACATGGACCCAAATTCACCTCAGAACTGATTCCATGTTGCTGTCTGTCTGTCAATCACACTAATAAGTCTTCCAATAAATCTCATGCTCAAAAGGGCAATATACTTTAATATTTCCTTAAACCCAACCCAAGACCTTTCAACATACAGCTAAGAAACAAAGAAAAATGTAACAGAGTAATAAAGATCATTAGGATTTAGCACTAAGAGAAGGAAATTTGTAGTACAGGATTTGCAGGGGATGGGTGAGAAAGTAAATAATCACACACATCCAAGGGCCCCTTCACAATACTGTCAGTGAATTTCTCAGCATAGCCTTCGTAGGCCAGGAGAGAGTGAGATGAGTCGTGTACTCCAAGCACTGAATGAAAGAAAGAACACTAATCACAGTCCTTTCTTCTGCAATGCTGTCTTTCAACAAGGAAGGAAAAGTGAAGATTTTTTTTTCCACATAGACAAAAGCCTAGATGATTTATCACTATTAGCATTGTCTTATATGAAATTCAAAAGGCAGTTATGCAAATTTGAAAGAAAGAACACTAACCACCCAAAATACATGAACACTGTAAGCGAGCAGTGAAAATAAGAACATAGTCAAGTCTGAAATACTCTGATATTGTGATGGTGACTTGAAAAATCACATACATCATTAGTGTAAACATTCAAGAGCAATGATATTTAAAATATTTATCACATCAATAATTTGTTAAAGAATGATTCAATAGAAAAATAGTACAATTATATACACATACAAACATACACAATAAAAGAAGAAAGAAAATATTAACAAAAAACTGAAAATAATGAAAAATGGTAGCAGTAAATATTAATTATCTTAAACATAAAAAGATTAAATTTTTTTCAATCCAAAGAAATAAAGTAGGTGACTAGATCAAAAGTTAAGACTCAACTACAGCCACTTTAGGTTTAAAGATACAGTGAAAGTAAAAGTGATAAAACAGAAGAAAAATACTATATGCAAAGGAAAAAAATGAAGAAAATTGCCAAAAACCATAGCCACAGAGATTGCTTAGTGGTTAAAGGCTTTTGCTGATAAGCCTGATGGCCTGAGTTTGATCCCTAGGACCTACACAGTAGGCACAGAGAACTGCTGACCATCCTAAGTTGTTCTCTGACACTTTTATCTCTGCTGTGGTACTGTGCATGTCTACCCCCTATAAATAAGTCCACGTAGTAAAAGGCAGCAATTTTTATTCTTAAATTAGAAAAATGAGATTCAATCCAAATTGTGTCTAGTGTGAAAAGTACCCATCTGTAATTATAATTGGGTAAATTTATCAGTCACATATAGAAACTATAAATGTATATGCTGCCAATATTAGAATGGTTAGATACAGAGAATGAACAAGAATGAATCAGGGACATCCCATTACAGTAATAGATTCCAACATCCTACTCTCTACAGGGGACAGATCATCCAGACAGAAAATCAGTAAAGAAAAATTGGTTCAGACATGCATTTGGAATAACTGGATGTAACATATTCCATGCATTTGTTCCATCTGGAATATTCCTTCCAACACCAACAGAATACATGTTCTTCTCTTGTTCACATGGATATTGTTCAGGGTAGAACATGCTAGGTAACAAATCTCCAGTTAACTTAAGAAGAATGAAACCATGTCAAGTGCTTCCTTATAAAAAAAAAAGTTAAACTATTACTCAAAAGTATGCAAAATTAATAATTTATATGGTTTGCAAACTAAACATGAACTCATGAATGAACTGATTAAGAACATAATAAAAAGAACTTCTGGGTATATGCAAAAACAGTTCTAAGAGAGAAGTTTATCATATATGGCTACACAAAAAAAAGAAAGAAGACCTGGACTGGAGATGTAGTTCCTTGGTGAGGACTTACCTAACAGACACAGGGCCATCAGTTCAATCCCTATCAACAGACTCATAAGAATCAAAGTACAGAACTCAGAATTTATATAAACAACTTAATGTTACCAACCCTATGTCTGATAGAGGGCTAATATCCAATAAATACAAAGAACTCAAGAAGTTGGACTCCAGAGAATCAAATAACCCTATTAAAAATTCGGTACATATCTAAACAAAGAATTTTCAACTGAGGAATGTTGAATGGTTGAGAATCACCTAAAGAAATATTCAACATCCTTAGCCATCAGAGAAATGCAAATCAAAACAACCCTGAGATTCACTTCACACCAGTCAGAATGGCTAAAATCAAAAACTCAGGCGACAGCAGATTCTGGTGAGGATGTGGAGAAAGAGGAACACTCCTTCATTGTTGATGGGATTGCAAGCTGGGACAACCACTCTGGAAATCAGTCTGATGGTTCTGCAGAAAATAGGATATAGTATTACCTGAGGAATCAGCTCTACTCCTGGGCATATATCCCAAAGAGGCTCCAACATATAACAAGGACACATGCTCCACTACATTCATAGCAGCCTTCTTTATAATAGCCAGAATCTGAAAAGAACCCAGATGTCCTTCAGCAGAGGAATGGATACAGAAAATGTGGTGCACTTACATAATGGAGTACTACTCGGCTATTACAAACAATAACGTTATGAAATTCCTAGGCAAATGGATGGAACTAGAAAATATTCTGAGTGGGTAACTCAGTCACAAAATAATGCACATGGTATGGATATTAGCCCCAAAGCTCAGAATACCCAAGATAAAATCCACAGACTGTGTGAAGCTCAAGAAGAAGGAAGATCAAAATGTGGATGTTTCAGTCCTTATTAGAAGGGGGAACAAACTAATCATGGGAAGAAATACAGAGAAAAAGTTGTGGAGCAGAGACTGAAGGATAGGCCATCCACAGTCTGCCCTACCTGGGGATTCATCCCATATACAGTTACCAAACCCAGACACTATTGTGGATACTAACAAGTGCTTGCTGACAGGAGCCTGATTTAACTGTCTCCTGAGAGACTTTGCCAGAACCTGACAAATACAGAGGTGGATGCTTACAGTCAACTATTAGACTGTGCATGTGGTCCCCAATAGAGGAGTTAGGGAAAGGACTGAAGGAGCTGAAGGAGTTTGCAATCTCATAGGTACAACAACAATATCAACCAACCAGTACTCCATTCCCCCTCCATGGCCCCCAGAGCTCCCAGGGACTAAACCACTAACCAAAGAGTACACATGGAGGGACCCATGGCTCCAGCAGCATATATAGCAGAGGATGGCCTTGTAGGGCATCAATGGGAGAAGAGGTCCTTAATACCGTTAAGGCTCGATGCACCAGTGTAGGGGAATGTGAGGGGAGGACAGGAAGGGGGGAGTGGGTCGGTGGGTGGGAGTGGGTGGGTGGGGTGGGGCCCACCCTCATAGAAGCAGGAGGTGGGGGGATGGGATAGGAGGTTTCTGGGCGTGAAATCAGGAAAGGGGATAACATTTGAAATGTCCATAAATAAAATATCCAATTAAAAGAAAAAGGAGAAAACATTTCAAACTCATTTTTTTGAGGTGAGTACTAGCCTGAAACCAAAGCTAAACATGATTACTTCATAAAAGAAATCCTAGTAGCTTATACAGAAAGGCGCATGACAAAAAACTTTCCTTTAATGATATAAAACATTTAACATATTATGCAAAAAATTACCTAATTTGTTGAAAGTTTGTACCATGAAATGATGAATTCTGGCTTAGGATTAGGACAGGATTTCCCACAATTTATGAAATGATCATCAACAATTCTATACTTGTATTATGTATTAATATGAAGTGGTAGACTGAACATTGACAAATATAAAGCTGAAATATTGATCAACCCTGAAAAAGGATGAAGATGCTGCATGTTCAGAAGTGCCAAGCATTCAGGAAAGAAAGAAGAATTTAAAACGGTATGAATATATATATATATATATATATATATATATATATATATATATGTATTTGAATTGTAAGATAAAATTTTTATGATTATTAATAAATATTTGATAAATATGTATTTTCTACACCTGTATGCCTAGAATCATGTAATAATTTCTGGACATAAAGGTGTTGTGAATGGGACAATTTAGGGAATCCATTGAATAAAATATATTTGAGGCAACAGGAGAAAACTTGCTTTACCATCTAAGAGGATGAGGCTGTGGATATGCTTGGGATGTTAGTTGTATTTCTACAGAACGCTAGATGCTCACCTTGAACAATGATTATTACTTTAACTTGTTTTCCCACATAGTGTAGTATGACTGTAGCCATGTTAACATGCATGCTACAGGGAAGACGAGAGATAGATGAGTCTTGCAATCTGGTGCAAAAAATAAATTGTACAGATAGTAAATACAGAAATCCCTATGAGAACCGACAACCTAACACATACGTAAAGGTGATTGCTACCAAACAGGATAACCTGAGTTCATTCTCTGAAATCTATAGGGTAGAGAGAAAAACTTTTTCAAATTGTCCTCTGAACTCCTTACGCATGTGGGTGTGCATGCTTACACACACACACACACACACACACACTTGCACACATACATGCACCTACACACATACATATACACAGACATAAACATGAATAAATAAATGTGAAAATGTTAAAGAAATCAATTATAGGATGGTCTTTATGTGGTGAGTATTTTTTGAATAATATTTATAAAAGAGGAACCAAAGCTGGGGAAAACAAGTAATGTACTTTTGCGATAAAGTAAATGATTTAAACAATATTCTAGATGATGCAGGCTTAAAAGTTTGATGAAACCACATCATATATAAGTGACATAAACATGAAACTCTTTGTCCCTAAGAGACCTGGGAAGCTCCCATTTTTTGTTTATGGTGGAGCATTTGAGCCATCTCTTCATTTTTTTTTATATATTTTTTAATTAGATATTTTCTTTATTTACATTTCAAATGCTATCCTGAAAGTTCCCTATACCCTCCCCCGCCCTGCTCCCCTACCCACCCACTCCCAATTCTTGGCACTGGCATTCCCCTGTATGGGTCATATATAGTTTGTAAGACCAAGGGTCCTCTCTTCCCAATGATGGCCGACTAGGCCATCTTCTGCTACATATGCAGCTAGAGACATGAGCTCTGGGGGTACTGGTTAGTTCATATTGTTGTTCCATCTATAGGGTTGCAGACCCCTTCAGCTCCTTGGGTTCTTTCTCTAGCTCCTCTACTGGGGGCCCTGTGTTCCATCCTATAGATGACTATGAGCATCCACTTCTGTATTTGCCAGGCACTGGCATAGCCTCACAAGAGACAGCTATATCAGGGTTCCTTCAGCAAATTCTTGCTGCCATATGCAATAGTGTCTGGGTTTGGTGGCTGATGATGGGATGGATCTCCGGGTGGGNTANTCTCTGGATAGTCCATCCTTTCGTCTTAGCTCCAAACTTTGTCTCTGTAACTCTTTTCATAGGTATTTTGTTCCCTATTCTAAGGAGGAATAAAGTATCCATACATTGTTCTTCCTTCATCTTGGTTTTCTTGTTTTGCAAATTGTATTCCAAGATACAATTTTCTAAGTTTCTGGACTAATATCCTCTTATCAGTGAGTGCATATCTAGTGACTTCTTTTGTTATTGGGTTACCCCACTAAGGATGCTATCCTCCAGATATATCCATTTGCCAAAGAATTCATAAATTCATTGTTTTTAATAGCTGAGTATTAATCCATTGTGTAAATTACCACATTTTCTGTATTCATTCCTCTATNAAGGGACATCTGGGTTCTTTCCAGCTTCTGGCTATTATAAATAAGGCTGCTATGAACATAGTGGAGCACGTTTCCTTATTACCAGTTGGAACATCTTCTGGGTATATGACTTGCCTGTCTCTGCCTTCTTCCTCAGTGCTATGATTAAAGGTGTGTGCTATCACTGCCTGCATCAAATTATGTTTCTTATAAGAAATAGAAGTAGTTCTTTTAAGTGCTTTACCACTAGCTTCTGTTTTTGTTTGTTTTTGGTGTGTATGTGTGTGTGTGTGTGTGTGTGTGTGTGTGTGTGTGTGTGTTTGTGTGTGTCCATTTCTCTCTAGGATTATATTTCACCCTAAACATTTTATATTAGTGGGGATAAGAATATACAGGGTTTAGTCCACAATAAACTATGCTGACTTGATTGGTACCTTCTTTGTATCCAGTTCTTACACACATGATGTATTTTTCTCTCTCCTTGTGGATCTGTGTTGAGCAGTGATGTAACCACTTTAAAATTTAGGTTTTCTGGTTCTTGTTGCCAGTAAAGTTTCTCTAGGTTGAAATGAATTCTCTGAGTTCAGTGGAAATAAATCCTCTGAGTTGGATTCAAAGGCTATAAACCTCGTCTTATAGGGTCTTGGCTATAGATTTTGTCAAATTAGTGAAATATAGACTTGGGTGAAGAAATTTGTTTGGAGTTAAGGTTGTCCTGGACCTTTCCCTCTACTCTTGAGAGAATTCTGGGGATTAAATAATTTTTCTTAATACAGGCATGGAAAAGAACAGGTAATATGCTGAAATATTAACTACTACCCCCCAGATTCTCAATCTAGTAACATTTTGCATTAGAAAGGAAGAATACTAAAAGTACCCCTTCTATTAAACTTTAAGTATCACCCGCACTCGTTGGAGAATAACATATGTCTCACCAATACATCTTAATTCAGAATGAGCAAAGAGCTCTTCCAGTGCTTTTTGCTTGAGGATATAATCTTTCAAAAACCTTTCCCATATTTGGTAAAATAATTCCTGTGTCCCAAAGGACAGGAGATCCATATGCACACTCTCACATACACGCACGCACATACGTGCGTGTGTACACACACACACACACACACACACACACACACATACACACATACTCCTGTTGGTCATTAGGCATCTGAAAACAGTCAGTTCTTAGAGATGACATTGTGACACTTCTGTATACTACGGAGATATAGAGACTCCCCCTGTCTCTATTGTGTGTGTGTGTGTGTGTGTGTGTGTGTGTGTAAGGTGTAAGGAGAATATAGATTGATATGAGAATAATGATCCACTGGGAGCATATTGTGCTAATTTTAGAACTGAAGTACAGCCTATTGATAGGATTATGTGAACATGGAAATATGAAGTATGCATTAATTAGAATATATTGCAGGTAGGAAAGGTAAATAATGTCATAGGAAACTGTTTTAGAGGTATGTACTTGGTTATACCATACTTTACATCAGAGGCAATACATAAAAAAATCATTGGCCCAAAGCAAATAGTATCTCTTGAGTCACTTACCTCAAGATTTGTGGCTAGATTCGCATGTGTAAGTGTGCACAGTATGAGGGCAGTCTCTTGAAATAAAATACTTAGCAATAAGCTGAATGCTTTGCTTTTTTTTTAATTCACTATAAAAATCAAGACTTTTGTAAAAATAGAGTCTCCAAGAATTAGGTATGTACAAGACTCAGTTGTGGGTTCTATCTTATCCAGAAAATGTCTTCAGTTTTTTATTAAAATGATTTTGTGACCCTAATTTTAATGGGTAGAAAATGTGCCACTTTCCAGGAATTCTGCCGGCAGTGACCCTTCTCTGGGGATGATGGAGTAAACTCAATAGAGACACTGGCCAGGACTTGGGTCAAAGTTAGATATTAGTCATTATAACCTCATCTTCAGGACTAGATAGAGTGCTCAAAGTGGAGAAGTTACAGGGCTCTGAAGGTGAAAGTAAGGGAATCAAATATGCCCTACAGTCTTGAGTTGAGTGTGACAATGTGAATGGCATAACAGAGCTGGGTACAAAGAGGAACGGTTGAGACAAGAAAGGCTGGAGTGATAAAGTCATGTCTCTGAGCCTCATGTGTGAGGTGGGAGCTCTGATGATGCAGAATAGAAAAGGGCAGCAGGGAAGGAGGCAGTGCCAGCCCTTCTAATGGGAGCATATAGCAGGGTTACAAGCAGCTCAGGACCACGACTTTCATACGGACACTGACTCCTGTGAAGAGTATGAAGTGGAACAAACTCATCTCTTTGCTTCAGTGTCTTCAACACTGCACTGAATTCCACCCTTTCCCTGTCTTTCTTTAAATCCTCCCATATACCTCTCTGTCTTTCAAATTCATGGCCTCTCTTTTCATTAATATATATATATATATAGTCTGTATAGTGTTACTCTTATAAAGGGTTTTTCAATGTTGATTGATATTGTGTATCAAGTGATGTGATCTTCCCTGGAGAAAACCATTTCTCCCACTCAGCTTGCCTTATTGTCTGTAGATTTGGGGTATGGCTGAGGCCTCAAGGGTTTTTCCCTGACCCTCTTTCATCTGTTGTTGTTCTTATTCAGCTCATGTTCAAGTACTTTTAAATGATAGGTAGGCAGTTCTTTCATATTAAAGTTTACAAACTGAATATTACCCCTCAAAGAGGTATACTTTCCCAGTGAGTTCCCTGTGCCAAAGATTTCTTATTTGTTTTGAATGTATTTCACTTAACAAAAAAGTTAAGAATATAAAGAAAAACCCGCCAAGGATGTTTTCTTACCATGTCAAATCATCTTTATCCCCATCACGAGCACAGAAAATGTCCTTGTAACTCAGCTGTCATATCCCAACCTCCAAAGCCACTGTGACCTGTATTCTGAGATTGAGAGTGGTGAGAAGCTTCTGCCACTCCTGATCTTTGTGCCTCAATTACTGACAGAAAAATCTGTGCAGCAACTTGTCAGGTCAGCAGCTGCCATAGCAATGAACACAACAGAGTCTCTGAGAAAGCAGAAAGCATGACATAAAGAGAATCCAACACCCCAGGAGTGAAGACCAGAGAACACTAATGGAGTCCCATTAACATCCAAGCTTAATTCTGAGATTCTCTGGTCTCTGGTAGCTCACTCTCCCAAGTACTGTGGAGCTTAAAGAGAAGATGTTTTTCCATGAAGCTGCAACCTGACAGCCAGTCTTCTTGTCTAGACAGATGCACCACCTTGACCATACTGCTGTGCTCTGCAGGTCATCTTAGCACTTGCTACCCTGAAGATTGGCATAACTTTGAGTTTATCTTGGATTCTGCCCCTCTTGCCTTTGGCAGGTGAGTAACTGTGTCCTCCTTGCTCTCCATCTACCTAGGGACTGATATCTGCTGATTCGCACACACCCCCACCACTGCCTACTTCTGCTCAGAGTCTAATAGTACTTTTCAGCTTTTTGTACCATTGGCATGGCCAAGTTAGGATTGCTCTGAATGGTGGCAAACATCTAAACAGAGAGTTTCTACTCTCTTCAACTTCCATGCCAATTTCCTGCTTGCTTCTGACTCACTGGCTTAGATCCTTTCCCTAAGCAAACCGTGAGAAACCTTCCTCCCATCACACTACCTCTACAACCATTACAGGACCTTTCACATGCCTAGACAGTTCTGAATGCTGATTGTGGATCCTATTCCCATTTCTGTTTCAGGGTATTCCTCAGCATCCAGAAAAACATAGATGCACAAAGAGACTAGGTGGGGGATTATGAGCTGAGTTTGTGTGAGCTTCAGTTTTGTTCTGGTTGCTCTATTATTTGGACTCTGTGCAGTTAGGGTCAAGAACAAAGAAAATAGTAGCTATTATAATAGCCTTCTCTATCATTTTATTTGATCTTTACTGTATTATTACAAAGTAGTCCTTTTTCTATTCATGTGAACTACAGATAGAATCTCTGAAAGACAAAGAGATTGAAAATTAGTTTTCACTTTTGTGCTAGTAATTGGCTTCCATTCTCAGAAACCTGACTTCTAAGTTTACAGTGTGTTTCTTACTTCATGGCTGACCTTTGCTCTCTATAGTGGAAGGGAAGCTTCCTTAGTCTTCAATAACTCATAGGTCACCATACTCCCAAATCTGACTATTATCTGCTTGAAGGAGAAATTCAGCTAATGAACCTTGGCAAATAATATTTAACTAGCTATTTGTCCTGCTCTAAAGGTTAAAACAGGGAAATTCCTGGGTCTCTGGGTCAATCCATCCTTTAAGCAGATTGTTTGAGGGACAATAGCCGCTGTCCTCACTTTTCAGGGATAATCAACAGTACAATGGTATTTGCTATGAACCTGCCAAAAATGGAAGTCCTGTTTGTTTGTTTGTCGTTCAGCTTTTCAAGGGGCACTGCAAACACTGCTCTAGCAATCTATTTAATCAGCTTCTGAATTATTGATGCATAGTAAAATGATATGCAATATGTGTTCTGTGTTATTTATTAGGTGGACTAATGGAACTTGGGTAAGCTGTTTTCCTTTTCTAGGTCTTTCATCTCCAGAGGTTTTGTCCTTTATTACTGAAGCCAACAGTGGTCACAAAATTTTAGAGTTGTGTCTAAGTAAAATATTCTACCTTTCTGAAAATGGGCATGGTGATGAATATTACCAATGAACATAACTCGGGGGCATTTTAGTCAGGATACAATGCTAGTAACAAAGGAAGTGGTTTGCAAGGACTTTGGACATCAAGATGTTGCTGGAAATACACCTGAAATTACTCCCTGAGCTACATGCTAAATATTGACAAATAGGAGGACAAAGCCTGGAATGCTTTGTGACTCATTACAAGGTTTGCTAATGAATTAAGTATCTGACTTTCATAAACACTGCCTATAACTGTGCATTCATTGGGAGAAGGAGAGAGTTCATCACTCTCTGCAGGTGATCCTTTGGATGATAGCTTGACTTTGAGTATACAAATGCAGGTCTTATTTATTATCTAGTATTATATTATAATAATATATTATTATACAATGTATATATTAATATGCAATATATTTTAAGCCCTCCCCCAGCTCGTTCCAAAAGTACCCATATAAATTCATGCATAGTACCTTCCATCACCATAAATGCCACTCAGTAGGGGTGAAGTTTCTAGTTGAGCACCAGTTGTATTTTTCCATGTTCAGTGATATAAGTAATTTGAACCTTCAGCAATAGGACTGTACAATTAGGTTATGGAGAGTAACTAATACCCTTTTTATGTTTGGGGAAGGCGATGAGGTCCCTAGGGACAATGATTCAACAAGTTATAGGCTATCCAGGGTAGAAAGGCAGTATATATAATTTTAAACAAATTTTTATTAGATATTTTCTTCATTTACATTTCAAATGCTATCCCGAAAGTCCCCTATACCCTCCCTCTGCCCTGCTTCCCAACCCATCCACTCTACCTCCTGGCCCTGGCATACCCCTGTAATGGCAGTTCTTAACTTTGCCTAAAATTGTTAATGATAGTAGCAAGAATAATAAGAAAACATTCAGTGCTACTCGTGTTTCATGCGCTGTGGGATTCGGAGCACGTTCTTTCACATCTTCATTTTATCACCATCTCTGTCACACTTAATTACTATTACTTAGAGACAAATGGGTTTTTGATATGTTTATTTTTTGAAACTTTTGGTAAGTCCTTGTTCCAAATAGGTTTTTTTTTTTGTTGTTGTTTAGTTTCTTGTGAGAACATTATAAAATAAATTATAAAGTAAATGCATCTCAGACACACACGTTTTTCAAATGGCACTTGCATAATATTTAACATTTGGTTAATAGCTATGGAAACAGCAAGGTATGCCTGTATCTCTAGTAATGTATTACCAAGAACAGCATCTGTGGTTGACAGGTCTTTCACAGGGAAGGCACTGAAGCATTTGGAGACTTTCCTCCATTTGTGGAGTCAGAATAAAATTATGTTTTTTTTTTCCAAATGTTATTTATTTGTTGGTAGCATTTTCTGAGCAAGTGTTTTTGTGGAACCAACTTTCAGTGTGACCCTCAGTTTTCCAGTTGTGTTTAACGTTTTGAAAATTGTTGTTGAGTGAAACTTTTTAGAAAATATTTCTCCTATCTTACCTAAAAAATAATTCCCTGATAAAAGTTTTTGTTTAATCTTCAGTTTAAATCAGCTTTGTGGATATAGTTGACATTAGCATGTTCTTTTGCTGTTGATGTACCTTTCTCTGTAAGATTTAATTCCAGTTAAAGAGAAGATCAAATCACCTAACGTGACAGTGTCGCTGTACTTCCAGCAGCATGCTGTCTCTAACATTGTCTTCTCTTTCTCTTTATGCCTGGTCCAGGGTTGTTTTTCAGTGTTAATTTGGAAGACACATTTAGTGTCTTGAGCTTGTTTAAAGTTTCACTTGTCCTCAAGTGATTTGTGTCACAATGACCAAGTTCCATATGATTGACTGGGTGGCTTTATATTGACATAGTTATTAAAAGTAATGTGACTAGTAGCTTACAGTCTGCTGTAAAGTAAGAAACTCGGGTAGTAAAATAGCTGGAACTAAAGTTATAAAGAGAGCCAGGATCCAAACACTCTGTAGAAAATAGCATATTGTGGTACCAGAGATCTCGAGGATGAAGGCAGTAGCTGTGGAGTTAGGGCATTTGATATGACAGAATTATTCTAGTGACAATGGACAATCTCTTGTCCTAGAAAATTTTAATTTAACTGAAGAGTATAAACCATAATATGAGACATATGACATAAAGGGGCAGTATGTTTAGACAACAATTAACATTAAATTTGAAAAAAAAAATGGTGAATTTATGACATCCTACTAAAAAATATCCCCTTTTCTCACTGTGAACTTCTAGGAAGCCTTTGAAGAATTCTTTTTTAAAATATGTATTTTAATTGAAATAGCGTTACATCACTTCCCTGTTCCCTTTCCTCCTACCAGTGCCTCCCAGCTAACAGCCTTGAAATCCTCCCAATGTCCTTTTGCACACACTAATTCAATAGCTTCTTTTGTCACATACATACATACATACATACATACATACATACATACATACATACATACATACATACTACAAACATACATACATATATATATATATATATATATATATATATATATATATATACATACATATGTGCATGAAAGCATTCATGTGTGCTTGAATGCATATGTGTCTGTGTAGTGTCATCTGATAGGTACCTTTTGTTAGTAGTGTGTATATGGCTTCAAGAGTGACCACTGCAATGGAAACCAACAAAGCTACTTATCCTTGGGAGAAGTTAATTCTCTTAGCAGTCATTATTTTTCTATCATTCTTTGTGTAGGCATGGAATCCTGCAAACATTTTACCACGTGTCTATTGGTATTGACTTTGTTATGGACTTGCTTATGTCTCCATTTCTGAGAGGGACTAGACTATTTCATAGCTGATTTCCTGGAATTGTGACTCTTAAAAGCTTTCCATTCTCCTACGATGTTCTCTGAGTTAAAGATGTGTGAGCTGTGATGTGGTTCATTTGTTGGGGCTGGGCTCCCCACATTCTGTCAACCTCTGCACCGTGTCCATTTGTTTCCTGTGATGGCCTCTATTTGATGTGAGGAGAGGCTGCTTTGATGAGGGGGTTGTGGCCACACTTAATCTGTGAGTAGGATAAGATTTGGGATGTGATAATAACCTATGCTGGTCTAGCAAAATGTAGGTTTCTAGTATCAGGCATGAGTTCCTTCCTATTGAATAGACCTTAGTCCAATTAGGCAGCAACTGGTTGTTGCCAACATGTAAGTACCAATTATTGCACTTTATGTGTATCTTGCCAGACTGGTAATTGTAGTGGTTTTATGTGTTGCTGATGGGTAGGACTGTTTAACAGCTTCCCTCCTTTGTAACCTTGCATAGTATATTCTGGAACTGTGGACTTTAGACAGCAGGAAAAAGGCTTTCACTCTGAGAGACAACCAAGAACTACATAAATGTTTTGGTAGCCACTTGGATTACCTTGACCAATCACGGGAAAGGAGGTTTCCTGTACCTAGCACTGGGATTATGTTAGTCCATGATTCCTGTTGGGAACTTAATTTTCTTTGATATCAAAGAAAATTAAGCTCCCAACAGGAATATATATATATATAAAATGTGCTTATACATATATGTATTATATATGATTTTAGGTGAATATAAAATGATATAAGTTCTTGAGGCCTTACCAAACAACTTCGGTGTTTTTTTTGTCCCCTTGTCTCTTCTTCTCCTTTTGAATTGACCTTCTCCAAACTTCTCCAATTAGAGCTCTTTCCACTTCATATCACCTGAAAATTATGCTGGTCACATTCCAAGTCCCTACCTCACCTACGATCTCACTTTCCTGATTCGTGTGTTTACTTCCTGTTGTACACTGAACATTTGAAGCTAGGAATTATAGATGAGGGAGAACATGCAGAGTTTGTATTATTGATATTTTATAATATCATTCTGTATATGTTTTCTACATCTATCTACATACCTACATATTTAATGATTTCCTTTTTCTTTAGAGAAGAATCATATTCTATTGTGTGTATACATCACATTTTCATTACACAGTCATCTACTGAAGGGCGTTTAGGTAATTTTCATCTCCTGGATACTGTGACTGGGGCAGCAATGAGAACTGGCAAGCAAGTATCTGTAGAGGAAGATGTCAAGTCCCTTGGGCATATGACAGGGAGTGTACCAGCTGGATCATATGGTAGATTTATTTTTAGCTTTTTTGGGGATGCTCCATTTCCCGAATAGCTGAACCAACTTATAATCTCCTCCCACAGTGAATGTAGATTCCTCTTTTTCTGAATCAAAGTCAGTATTTGTTGTCAGTTGTTTTGTTGATACCCATTCTGAAAGTAGTCAGAAGAGATCTTAAAGATATTTTAATTTGCATTTCTTTAATCAGTCAGGACAATACTCAACCTTTAAAGTATTTCCTAGCTGTTTTTACTGCTTTCATTGTGAACTCTATGTTTAGATTCCTAGCATCCTCACCCTTTTTATATATCGAGATAATAAAAATAATCAAATAGATGAGCTGAAAATAAAACCATCCATCCATTTCAACCTTTATTCCTTTCAATAATATATATATATATATATATATATATATATATATATATATATATATATATATATATATATTTAGAAAAGTACCACCAAACTGTATATTTTAGTTTTTAGGTAGTACGATGGTTTGAATATGCTTGGCCCATGGGAAGTGGCACTATTAGGAAGTGCAGTCTTATTGGAGGAGGTGTAGGCTTATTAGAAAAAGTATCTCACATTGGAGGTGGGGCTTTGAGATTTCCTATATATGCTCAAGTTTAGCCATTGTGATCCAGAACTTCCACCTAACTGCCTGCAGAGAACAATACTGTTTTGCAGTTTTTGGATCAAGATGTAGAACTCTTGGTTCCTAAAGCACCATCTCTGCCTGAACATTGCATTGCTTCCCACCATGATAGCAGACTAAACTTCTGAAACTGTAAACCAGCCCCAATAAAATGTTTTCCTTTATAAATTCCAACTCAATTCTTCACAGAGATAAAAAGAGCAATTTGCAAATTCATCTGGAATAACAAAAAACTCAGGAGAGCAAAAACCATTCTCAACAATAAAAGAATTTCTGGAGGAGTCACCATCCCTGGCCCCAAGCTGTGCTATAGAGCAATAGTGATAAAAACCACATGGTATTTGTACAGAGACAGGCAGGTAGATTAATGGAATAGAATTGAAGACCCAGAAATGAACCTACACACCTTTGGTCACTCGATCTTTGACAAAGGAGCCAAAACCATCAAATGGAAGAAACTCAGCATTTTCAACAAATGGTGCTGGTTCAACTGGAGGTCAGCATGTGGAAGAATACAATTTAACCCATTCTTATCTCCTTGTAAAAAACTTAAAACCACGTGGATCCACATAAAACCAGATACAATGAAACTTGTAGAGAGAGGAAAGTGGGAAAGAGTCTTGAACACATGGGCACAGGAGAAATTTTCCTGAACACAATACCATTGATCTTTGCTCTAAGATCAGCAATTGACAAGTGGGACCTCAGAAAATTGAAAAGCTTCTGTAAGGCAAAGGACACTGACAATAGGACAAAAGAGCAACCCACAGATTGGGAAAAGATCTTTACCAATCCAACATCTGTTAGAGGGCTAATATGCAATATATACAAAGAACTCAAGAAGTTGGACTCCAGAGATTCAAATAACCCTATTAAAAATGGGGTACAGAACTAAACAAAGAATTTTCAACTGAGGAATATCAAATGGCCAAGAATCACCTAAAAAAAATATTCAGCATCCTTAATCATCAGGGAAATGCAAATTCAAGCAACCCTGAGATTCCACCTCATACCAGTCAGATTGGCTAAGATCAAAAACTCAGGTGACAGCAGATACTTGTGATGATGTGGAGAAAGAGGAACACTCTTCCATTGCTTGTGGGATTGCAAGCTGGTACAACTACTCTGGAAATCAGTCTGGTGGTTCCTCAGAAAATTGGAAATAGTTTTATCTGAGGACCCAGCTATACCAATGCTGAGCCTATACCCAAAAGATGCTCCAACATATAACAAGGACACATGCTCCATTATATTCATAGCACACTTATTTATAATAGCTAGAAGCTGGAAACAACCCAGATATCCTTCAGCAGAAGAATGAATTCAGAAAACATGGTACATTTACACAATGGAATACTATTCAGCTATTAAAAACAATGATTTCATGAAATTCTTAGGCAAATGAATGGAACTTGAAAATATCACCCTGTGTGAGATAACCCAGTCACAATAATCCACACATGGTATGCACTCACTGATAAGTAGATAGTAGAGAAAAAGAAGCTCAGAATATCCATGATACAACTCACAGACCATATGAAACCCAAGAAGAAAGACCACATTAAAGTGTGGATGTTACAGTCCTTCTCAGAAGGGGAAAATAAATAATCTTGGGAAGCAGAGTGACTGAGTTATCTGGGAGGAAGAGAGAAAGGAGAGGAAAAAAGGAGGGGCCCTTCAGATATGGGAGGAGATGGGGGAGAAGTACAGAGGGTAAGGAATTTGAAAGGAGGGTAGCAGTGGGGGAGGGAGAATGGGCATTAGACACTAGAAAGTCCCAGATGCCAGGGACCTAAGAGGTTCCCAGGACTAAACAGGGAGGACGTTAACCAAAATACCCAACAAAGGGGAGATAGAACCTTTGGCCCACCTCAAAAATATTAATCCAGAATTCTTCCTTTCAAAAAGGAAGTGCAGGGACAAAAACTGGAGTAGAGACTGAAGGAAAGGCCATCCAGAGATGGCCCCACCTAGGGATCCATCCCATCTGCAGACACCAAACCCATACACTATTGCTGATGCCATAAGCGCTTCCTGGCAGGATCCTGGTATACCTGTCCCCTGAGAGGCTCTTCCAGACCTGACCAAGACACATGAGGATGCATGCAGCCAAACATGAGACTGAGCATGAGGACCCCGATGGAGAAGTTAGGGCAAGGACTGAAGGAGCTGAAGGGGTTTTCAACCTCATAGGAAGAACAACAATATCAACCAACCAGATACCTCTATTCTCCCAAGACCTAAACCAACAACCAAAGAGTACACATAGGGTGACCCAATGGTTCCAGCTGGATATGTATCAGAGGATTGCCTCATCGGGCATCACTGGGAGGGAAGCCCCTTGGTCCTGTGGAGTGTTGATGACCTAGGGTAGGGGAATGCTAGGGCTCTGAGGCAGGAATAGGTGGGTGGGTTGGGGAGCATCCTCATAGAGGTATGGGGAGGGGGAGGGAATAGGGGATTTGTGGAGGGGAAACTGGGATGGGGGATAACATTTGAACTGTCAATAAATAAAATAACCAAAAATAAACAAGAAAAAAAAAAGTTGCCTTGGTCATGGTGTTTCATCACAGCAATAAAACCCTCCAGACAGTCTGATCTAAGTATTTATTTTTTAACATTCAGGATGGTAAATATTACCCTCATCTCTCCAATTTTCACAGCTTACTGGCTGATCATTATGTTGTGAAAGTTAATTGCTAAAATAATTCAAGACAAAACCTTATGCCACTCTCTGCCACAGAGGATTTTCTTTTGGATTTACTAGAAAGATGAAGCTCTGGGAATCCGAGTTGACATTAAGCTCAAACCCAAAAAGTTCACTGATCTTGCAAAGAAAACTGTCCAGGGTTCTTGTCTTCCTGAAATGCAACATCTGATGATACTTTGATATATCTTGACTGAATTTAACAAAAGGCACATATTTCTATACATTTAGCATCCATATAAGCTAAAGGAGCTAAAAGAGAATGATTAAGGAGTTATAAAATATTTGTCATTGGGTCATGTGACAGAAAAGACAATTATTCTTCTTAGAACAGCAAGGTTATGTGTGGCTTCTATAATTGTGTGGGCATGGCTACTGTGAGGATTTGGAATATGGGAAAGAAGTTGACTCAGTTCTGAATACAAAAAGAAAACATAAGGATTTGTAGTGGCAAAGTAGAGTAGGTGAATTAGTAGATGGAAAATTATTAACAGAAAACATCAATTATTTGGGATTTGGAGTTAACAAAACAAATGAATTCATGTGAAAGGGAGATCACATGCTCAGATAGCATCTTGGGATGATGATAGCCAATGAGACAAGATGATCAGATGTCTTTGGTGGATAAGAACCTTGCTAAAACTGAGTTATTGGGAGACTGGGCTTTGGTAAGGTCCAAGAATTGTAACTAAACTTTGGCAATGAAGAGAATACTGGTCAGGGAGAATGTAGCTAACATTGTGGGGTTTTATTTGTTTGTTTGTTTATTTGTTTGTTTGCTTTCAAAACAGGGTTTCTCTGTGTAGCCTTGGCTGTCCTTGAACTCATTCTGTAGACAAGCCTGGCCTCGAACTCTCAGAGATCTGCCTGCCTCTGTCTCCTGAGTGCTGGGATTAAAACCCAAGCCAGCATCACCTAGTATCAGAAAGAATGTAGAACATGGTTATTGATAAAACTTTTCCTGGTTAAGAACATTGATATGAGTTGTCATTTTATTGAGCACTTGCTGTCCTCTTGCTTAATACAAAGGCACAGTTAACCTGATCAGGATCTGAGATGTGTACATAGAAATTGATTTTATTACAGGCAATTACAAGAACTTATTGTCCTATTCATATTTGCTTATAAAGTAAAGGTAAAAGCAAGTTTGTAATTTCCCATGAGAGAAAACCATAAATTCAAGGAATGAATGACTAAATTCATTAATGAAGATAAAAAGGAAATGCTCAGATTTGCAATGTTCAGGTAGTTCTCCCACATGAACCTTTTGGCCCATTCTCCTCAGACTCTTTAGTGCCATTCATTGAGAGGAGGATACTATTTTTTAAATGTAGTTCAGTAACCTCATGAAGGGTGGTGGTGTCTGACTATGAGTTTTAAGTTAACTGCATTCAGACGAGAAAGAAAGTATTCTACATGTATGCAGTATTTTATTATTTCAAAACGATTTCCTCTGAATTATCAGATACCTTAATCTATAAAGAAATATTATGCTGGAAAAGTGGTTTGATTAATTTCCATTGCACAAAGATGAGGCTGAATCTCAAAAATATTATTACTTAACTTTCAACTGCTGAGGAATAATGCAATCACACCATGAATTTCTTATTTTATATATACTTTAACATGGATAATCCAATACCATATGAATTTAAGTACTTACATGCCTATTTAAGCTTGTCAGTGAATATACAGGCAGAGTTAAGCTCCCTCCTTTACTTAGTCTGCTTTGATCCTCACCATATTTAATAGATGAAAATTTTGTCCTTGTTTAGCTACTTAATATAGTTTCTTTGTCTTCTCTTAACTTTGCATTACAATGAGTCTTACATGCCTCTTTAGTGTTTCTATCCATCCTAAGGATTTACTCTCTCACTTTCTCTGTCTCTCTGTCTCTCTCATACACACGCGCGCACACACACACACACACACACACACACACACACACACACACACACACATCTATATATTTAAGTTTACTTTTTTCATCTTTTTTTCCTTTGGACTTTTATTATAGTATTTTTGACTATTTGAAAATAACCATGGCTTGTTTCTTCAAAGATACTGATTATCTAGTTTGTTGTTCTAGAAGGCTGATAATTATATATTGAGGCAAGTTCTTTCTTCCTTAAGAAAGAATCTTCAAAGAAAGCTATGCATACTTTCGACTATAGCAATGTGTTTTGTCTTATTAAAAGTAATGTTCCTTCAAGCACTTAATTATGAAGGCCATGGAGTATTTATGTAAAGCATTTAATATAGTGTTTGACTTCTGGTAAGTATTTGATAATAACAACTCATACTTCTATTTGTATTTCCACTAATGTCGATAATAGTAAGTATTAATATTACTAATGTCTCAGGCTTCCAAATACAGGATACTGATATTTCTTTCATGGCTGACTATGTTGTGATGACTTTGTAGGAAAATGAAACAGTTTAGTATTGACTTAGGGGTGTTCCTCTGGTTCTGTCTTTTCTTTGAACTCGAGGTCAAAGGGCCTTTTGTAGAATAGTGTTTGTCACTCAGAATATATAACAACCAATAATCATCAGTGTTCACAAGGTATTTTGGCACAGCCATGACGATAAATATTACTTTCTCGTGAGATTAATATTGAAACGACATCTTGAGCCATACATTTCAACATATCACTTTCCAATTTTTGATGATATCTGGATAGAGCAATGTGGAAAGGAAATATTTTCAATGTGGTTTATTAAAGTGTAAGCATTTCAAAATAATTTAAAAATAGATTCTGTGGGAGACTTGTGATAAATGGAGCTGAAACTCTAGACAATTTCCAGTGGGGTACAGACGATATACATAGTTGATTTAATGAGGTTAGAAAAGAATTCAACAGAATATTCCTTGTGTTTTTTTCTCTTAGATAGTTGAGAAATAATTCCACCAGCGTAAATGAATAGATGCCAATTGTAACAGAGGTGTGGAATTATTGAGCTCTGTTCAGAGACTGTGAGAACTGATATGTGATGTTGCTACATCAGCAGCAAGACTATCAGAATACTATCACACACACTTTGACATTGATTGAGAAGTTAGGTCATAAGTTCACTAATAGAACATAGAAAACGGAACAAACTCATTCTATTATCCAGGATGAAAACTCTCAAATAAAATGAGACACAGATGTCCTAACATTTTCTAGCCTTAATCTGATAGAGGAAATTGAAGGACAATGAATTCTAC